>NC_142194.1:30697517-30999519 GCF_026936395.1 Plectropomus leopardus | reverse complement strand
CCCTCACTCGTGAACAAGACCCCGACGTACTTAAACTCCTCCACTTGGGGCAGGACTTCATCCCCGATCCGGAGGGGGCACGCCACCTTTTTCCAGCTGAGAACCATGGTCTCGGATTTGGAGGTACTGATTTTCATTCCAGCTGCTTCACACTCGGCTGCGAACCGATCCAGTGAGAGCTGAAGGTCGCGGCCCGATGAAGCCAACAGGACCACATCATCTGCAAAGAGCAGAGACCTAATCCTGAGGTCACCAAACCGGACCCCCTCAACACCCTGGCTGCGCCTAGAAATTCTGTCCATAAAAGTTATGAACAGAATCGGTGACAAAGGGCAGCCCTGGCGGAGTCCAACCCTCACCGGATACCGAGTTCGACTTACTGCCGGGCAATGCGGACCAAGCTCCGGCACCGTCATACAGGGAACGGACAGCCCGTATCAGGAGTCCGAAACCCCATATTCGGAGAACCCCCACAGGATTCCCGAGGGACACGGTCGAATGCCTTCTCCAAGTCCACAAAGCACATGTGGACTGGTTGGGCAAACTCCCAAGCACCCTCAAGGATCCTGCCAAGGGTCCAGAGCTGGTCCAAAGTTCCACGACCGGGGCGAAAACCGCATTGCTCCTCCTGAATCCGGGGTTCGACTGTCCGGCGGACCCTCCTCTCTAGTACCCCCGAATAGACCTTACCAGGGAGGCTGAGGAGTGTGATCCCCCTGTAGTTGGAACACACCCTCCGGTCCCCCTTCTTGAAAAGAGGGACCACCACCCCAGTCTGCCAGTCCAAGGGCACTGTCCCCGATGTCCACGCAATGTTGCAGAGTCGTGTCAGCCGCGACAGCCCAACAACATCCAGGGCCTTGAGGAACTCCAGGGCGGACCTCGTCCACCCGGGGCCCTGCCACCGAGGAGCTTTTTGACCACCTCGGTAACCTCAGCCCCAGAGATACAGGAGCCCACCCCCGGGTCCCCAGACCCTGCTTCCCCAACGGAAGGCGTGTCGGTGGGATTGAGGAGGAAGTATTCCTTCCACCGATCCACAACATCCAGTCGAGGTCAGCAGCCCCCGTCGCCACCATACACAGTGTTGACGGAGTACTGTTTCCCCTCCTGAGATGCGGATGGTGGTCCAGAACCTCTTGAAGCCTTCCGGAAGTCGTTTTCCATGGCCTCGCCGAACTCCTCCCATGCCGGGTTTTCGCCTCGGCGACCGCGCCGCCCGCACGCCGCTTGGCCTGTCGGTACCTGTCTGCTGCCTCCGGAGTCCCACAGGCCAAGAAGGCCCGATAGGACTCCTTCTTCAGCTTGACGGCACCCCTTACCGTCAAGCTGAAGCCGTCAAGCTGAAGCCTCACCCGAACCCGCTGGTGTCCACCAGCGGGTTCGGGTGTTGCCGCCCCGACAGACACCAACCACCTTACGGCCACAGCAGCGGTCGGCCGCCTCAGCAATAGAGGCACGGAACACGGCCCACTAGGACTCATTGTCCCCAGCCTAACCCGGGACATGGTTGAAGCTCTTCCGGAGGTGGGAGTTGAAGCTCCTTCTGACGGGACACTCTGCCAGACGTTCCCAGCAGACCGTCACTATGCGTTTGGGTCTGCCAGGTCTGACCGGCGTCCTCCCCCACCATTGGAGCCAACTCACCACCAGGTGGTGATCGGTTGACAGCTCCACCCTCTCTCTTCACCAGTGTCCAAGACATACGGCCGCAAGTCCAACGATACGACTACAAAGTTGATCATTGAACTGCGGCCTAGGGTGTCCTGATGCCAAGTGCGCATATGGACACCCTTATGCTTGAACATGGTGTTTGTTATGGACAATCTGTGGCGAGCACAGAAGTCCAATAACAAAACACCACTGGTTCAGATCGGGGGCCATTCCTCCCGATCACACCCCTCTAGGTCTCACTGTCGTTGCCAACGTGAGCGTTGAAGTCCCCAGCAGAACGAGGGAGTCCCCAGAAGGAGCACTCTCCAGCACCCCCTCTAAGGACTCCAAAAAGGGTGGATACTCTGAACTGCTGTTTGGACCATAGGCACAAACAACAGTCAGGATCCGTCCCCCAACCCAAAGGCGGAGGAAGGCGACCCTCTCATTCACCGGCGTAAACTCCAATGTGCAGGCACCGAGCCGGCGCCTCTCACCAGTGGCAACTCCAGAGTGGAAGAGAGTCCATCCCCTCTCAAGAAGACTGGTTCCGGAGCCCAAGCCATGCGTCGAGGTGAGGCTGACTATATCTAGTCGGAACTTCTCAACCTTTGGTTTTTGGTCAATACATTATATGCAGTGAGGATTATGAGCAGATTTTCACTTTGCATGTCTCTTAGTGAAAAGGGCCTGTTTCCAGCATGCCAGCGCTGAATAAGCGACTAAAGGCGGATTTCTAACAGCGTCTTTCATCCAAGCTGCCTCTCTCCCCCACAGTGACTGAGAAACAGGTCTCTATGCAGGAAGAGTGTGAAAAGGGTTTAATATGATGGACAAGGTGGTCTTTGGTCAATACATTATATACAGTGAGGATTATCCCTGAGCTACCACCTTACCGTGGTGGAGGGGTTTGCGTGTCCCACTGATCCTAGGAGCTCAGTTGTCGGGGGCTTCATGCCCCTGGTAGGGTCACCCATGGCAAACAGGTCCTAGGGGAGGGACCAGACAAAGTGTAGCTCACAAGACCCCTATGATGATGTCGATCAATGGCTCAGAGTTCCCCTCGCCCGGACGCGGGTCTCCGGGGCCCCCCCCTGGAGCCAGGCCTGGGGGTGGGGCTCGATGGCGAGCGCCTGGTGGCCGGGCCAGGGGCCCGGCCGGGCACAGCCCGAAGAGGTGACATGGGACCTCCTTCCCGTGGGCTCACCATGAAACGGGTGTGTAGAACCCAGATGCAGTACACCAAAGCTCAGGGATTGTTGGTAATGACTTTTATTAATACCAACACTCACGAAAAGCAACTCACAGTTATTCAGTTCGTTCTTCGGGCCGTGAGCCCAAACACAGTCTCTGGGAATCCCACGAGGAGAAGACACGAAGCTTGAATCTTCCGTGGCTGGAGAGCTGGAAACCCGTGGCTCGACGAGCCGACAACACGTGTGTGAGCGTCGTCGGGGATTGCGCTGAATCGTGGTCGGGGACAGGCAGTGGATCCGAAGCCGGGAAAACAGTCCGAGAGAAAACCACCTCCAGAACTCCTCAGAAACCACCGACCCAACGTCGACACCGTCGTCATCGTCGACACCGTCGTCATCGTCGTCATCGGAAGACGAAGCGTCCCCCAAGCGGGAGGCGGAACCCCCAGGTGAAGATCCCACCCCCGACGGTCCAGGAACCGGAGAAGGAGGACGAGCGGAGGCGGAGGACCCCCGTCCAGGAACGGCGCGGGAGGGCTGATCCGGATGGAGACGATGGCAGTCCGTAACGAGCTGGCCGTCCAGGATCTGCCGGGCGGTACCAGGACCGCTCCTCCGGACCGTAACCTTCCCAATCCACGAGGTACTGGAGACCCCTGCCCGGCGCCTGGAGCAGGAGGCGACTCACCGTGTAAGCAGGAGCGCCCTCGATGAGACGAGGAGGCGGGGAGGTTGAGAGGCGGCTGCAGGGGACACTCCAGAACCGGCTTGCCCCTGGAGACGTGGAGCGTGGAGTGGACCCTCATGGAGCGGGGCAGTTTCAGCCGAACTGCCACAGGGTTGATGACCTTCTCTATGGGGAACGGACCGATGAACTTTGGAGCCAGCTTCCGGGACTCCACCCTCAGCGGGAGGTCCTTTGTTGACAACCAGACCTTTTGGCCCACCTGGTAGGAGGGAGCCCGGGAGCGGCGACGGTTGGCCGTGGAGGTGTACCGACCAACCGCCCGTAGAAGAGTCGCTCTGGCCCGGCACCAGGTCTGACGGCAGCGCCGAATGTAGGCCTCCACCGAAGGGTAGGCCGTCTCCTTCTCCTGAGCAGGAAACAGCGGAGGCTGGAAACCATATGCGCACTGGAACGGGGATAATCCAGTGGCGGAACAGATGAGGGTGTTATGAGCAAACTCCACCCATAATAGCTGAGATGACCAGGACGCTGGCTGGTTGGCGGCCATACATCGCAGCGCCGTCTCCATCTCCTGATTCAGGCGTTCGGTCTGGCCGTTGGACTGTGGGTGATATCCCGAGGACAGGCTGGTTGAGGCCCCCAGGAGCCGGCAGAACTCTCTCCAGAACGCAGAAGTGAACTGAGGGCCGCGATCGGAGACCACATCAGAAGGGATGCCATGAAGCCGGACCACATGCTCCAAGAGTAACCCCACAGTCTCTTTGGCGGAGGGAAGCTTGGGTAGAGGCACGAAATGTGCCATCTTACTGAACCGGTCTACCACTGTCAGGACTGTTGTGTTGCCACCCGACAGTGGTAGACCCGTAACGAAGTCCAGTGAGATGTGGGACCAGGGGCGATGAGGCACTGGGAGTGGGTGCAGGAGGCCGGCAGGAGCTTGGCGTGGCGTTTACTTTGGTTACATACCAGACAGGCATTAACAAAGTCTTTAGTGTCCTCGCCCAGGGTGGGCCACCAAAACCGTCGCTGTAGGACCTCCCTGGTGCGAGTGATCCCCGGGTGACAGGTGAGGCGCGAGGCGTGGGCCCACTGGAGAACCTCCGACCTGAACTCAGAGGGAGCGAAGAGGCGGTTCTGTGGGCAGGAGCTGGGACCTGGCTGCTCCTCCAATGCTGACAGGATGCGTTCTTCAATGTCCCAGGTGAGGGCAGCCAGGAGACGGGGAGCAGGGAGAATGTTGTCAGGACGGGATGTGGCCTCCTCCTCCTCCTCCAGGAACTGGCGGGACAGAGCGTCGGGCTTGACATTGCGGGAACCGGGTCGATAGGAGAGGGTGAAGGAGAAGCGGGTAAAGAACAGAGCCCAGGCCTGGCGAGAGTTCAGTCTTTTGGCGGAGCGGATGTACTCGAGGTTTTTGTGATCCGTCCAGACAAGGAAGGGAATCTTGGTGCCCTCCAGCCAATGGCGCCACTCCTCCAATGCCAACTTTACCGCCAGTAACTCCCGATTGCCAATGTCGTAGTTCCTCTCCGCTGGTGACAGCCGCCGAGAGAAGAAGGCACATGGGTGCAACTTCTCATCCACAGCCGAACGTTGGGAAAGGACAGCTCCTACCCCCACATCCGAGGCGTCGACCTCCACCACGAACTGCCTGTCTGGGTCAGGAATGAGGAGTATGGGGGCAGAGCAGAAGCGTTCCTTGAGGTGTCGGAAGGCGGCGGCGGCGGCAGGAGACCAGCGGAACTGAACCTTGGATGAGGTGAGAGCCGTGAGGGGGGCTGCCACCGTGCTGTATCCACGAATAAACCGTCTGTAAAAGTTAGCAAACCCCAGGAAATGTTGCAACTGTTTGCGTGTGTCCGGAACGGGCCAGGAGGTCACCGCCGAGACCTTGTCAGGGTCCATTTCCATGCGGTTGTGACCCACGATGTACCCGAGGAAAGAAACAGAGGATGCGTGGAAGTGACACTTCTCCGCCTTTACGAACAGAGAGTTCTTGAGGAGAAGCTGCAGGACCGACTGGACGTGATGGATGTGTTCCTGTCTGGACCGAGAGAAAATCAGGATGTCGTCCAAAATACACGAACACAAACTTATTCAGGTAGTCTCTGAGGACGTCGTTGACGAGGGCCTGGAAAACGGCCGGGGCATTAGTGAGACCGAACGGCATCACTAGATACTCGTAATGTCCAGTAGGGGTGTTGAAGGCCGTTTTCCACTCATCCCCCTCTCTGATGCGGACCAGGTGGTAGGCGTTACGAAGGTCCAGCTGAGTGAAGACGGTGGCCCCTTGTAACAGTTCAAACGCAGAGGCGATGAGGGGGAGAGGGTAACGGTTCTTCACGGTAATGTCATTCAGCCCCCTATAGTCAATGCAAGGTCGTAAAGAACCATCTTTCTTCCCACGAAGAAAAATCCGGCTCCGGCAGGAGATGAGGAGGCGGATTATGCCGCTAGCCAAAGAGTCATTTATGTAGGTCTCCATGGCCTCCCTCTCAGGTGCAGAGAGGGAGTAGAGGCGACCCTTAGGAGGTGCTGACCCGGGAAGGAGATCAATGGCACAGTCATAGGGCTGGTGAGGAGGCAGAGAAGTGGCCCTTGACTTATTGAACACCTCCCTGAAGTCGTTGTATTCGGGCGGCACCCCGGAGAGATCTGGAACGGACCCGGTCCTGGAGACGGGTCTAGCTGCGTCTGGCTGTTGGAGGCAGATCTGTTGGCATGCTAACCCACACGGCAGGATTGACCCAGTGGACCAGTCTATGTGCGGATGGTGACGACGGAGCCAGGGGTATCCGAGGATCAGGGGTAAGCTGGGAGACTTCAGGACGTGGAACTGGATGGTCTCGTGATGTTTCCCCGACAGGAGCATGGAAATGGGGGTGGTCTGATGAGTGGCGGTCCCCAGGAGGTGACCATCCAGTGCGCTGGCTGGTAACGGGCGTGGAAGAAGAACCAGCTCAATATCCAACTGCAACGCGAGGTCCTCATCGATCAGGTTTACATCGGCCCCAGAGTCAATGAGCGTGGAGAGGGTGTGAGAACCCTCTTTCAGCAGGAACTGGACGTGGAATAGGGGCGAAGACTAGGAGCAGAGTTCTGTGAACGGCTCAGCAGGATGCCCCTTCTACCGCTGAGCCTGCCCTTTTACCGGACAGCCGGAGATGAAATGGCCGGCCTGACCACAGTAAAGGCAGAGATTAGCCCGACGTCGCCTCTCTCGCTCCTCTGGAGATAACCTGGTGCGACCCACCTGCATGGGCTCCGTACCACCAGGAGCTGAGTTTGGGGAACTGCTGGCGGTTGCAGAAGGACCATGACGATGAACAGGAACCCATGAGCGCCTTCCCTCTAGTCGCTGCTCCCTCCTCCTTGCCTGAATTCGCCTGTCCAGCCTGGTTGTCAGTTCAATGAGGCCATCCAGGGAGTGGGGAAGATCAAACGAAATCAGCTCATCCTTTATGTAAGGAGCTAACCCGTTGAGGAATGCGTCACATTGGGCCGAATTCCAGTCACTCTGCCGGGCTCGGGTCCGGAAGTCAATAGCAAAGTCAGCCACGGTCCGATCGCCCTGTCGCTGGTTCAGGAGACCTCCAGTGGCATCGGGACCCAGGGAAACAGTCCCGAAAACCTTTCGTAGCTCCTCAGCGAAAGCGTGGAATGACGAACAGGCTGGAGTGCCCCTCTCCCACTCGGCCGTTCCCCACAGGCGTGCTCGGCCCGTGAGGTGGTTAATAGCAAACGCCACTCTGGCTCCCTCTGTGGCGAATGTGTGAGGCTGCAGAGCAAACAAGATGGAACAGTTCGTCAAGAACGGGTTGCACCCCTCTGGATCTCCGGCATACCGTTCTGGCGCGCCCACCCGGGGTTCTGGGGCGGAGCTGGGCGATGGAGTGGAACTGGGAGCCGGTTGAGCGGAACTTGCAGCTGGGGCGGCGTGCTGTGTCAGCGTGGTTGCCATCTGTTGGACCTGATTAGCCAACAGGGTGAGAGCTCTTTCCAAGGCAGAGGCAGACTGACGAGCCTCAGCCGCGTTGGAGGAGAGCTGAGCCTCGTGCTGCTGCAACATTCCCTCGACGCGTGCGAGACGATTCTGGAGAGTGCTGGCGTCTGCTGGGTCCATTTCTGGCCAGATTGTACTGAAACGGGTGTGTGTAGAACCCAGATGCAGTACACCAAAGCTCAGGGATTGTTGGTAATGACTTTTATTAATACCAACACTCACGAAAAGCAACTCACAGTTATTCAGTTCGTTCTTCGGGCCGTGAGCCCAAACACAGTCTCTGGGAATCCCACGAGGAGAAGACACGAAGCTTGAATCTACCGTGGCTGGAGAGCTGGAAACCCCGTAGCTCGACGAGCCGACAACAAATGTGTGTGAGCGTCGTCGGGGATTGCGCTGAATCGTGGTCGGGGACAGGCAGTGGATCCGAAGCCGGGAAAACAGTCCGAGAGAACAACGGTACCGTCGAGGAGCAGGCAGGAGGATCGTCGTGGTCGGCGGGAGGTCTTTGCCAGTGAAGCCGTCAGATTTCGAACGCCAAACGAAGCACGTGGTCAGGGACAGAAGGCAGGTAGGTACACGGGGAGTCAGGCAGGGAGAGCTGGTCGGTAACAGGCTGGGTCGGCAACGGTAAATCTGGCAGGGAAACGCTGGAGAGTCGTGCATAATGCAGAGGAACAATCTGGCAGTGAATGAATGTGTGGGAGTGTCTTAAATACCGGCCTGATTGGCGATGAGCCGCAGCTGTGAGAGAGAGGAGGCTGCAGCGGTGGGCGTGGCATGTCAGGAGAGAAGGTCAGGAGAAGGTGAGTGGAAAAATACTGGCGGTGAGGAGGAGGGGGAGGAAGCAGGAACCATGACACACCACCTGTAGGAGGGGCCGTAGGGGTCGGGTGCAGTGTGAGCTGGGCGGCAGCCGAAGGCGGGGACCTTGGCGGTCCGATCCTCGGCTGCAGAAGCTAGCTCTGGGGACGTGGAATGTCACCTCTCTGGTGGGGAAGGAGCCTGAGCTGGTCCGCGAGGTCGAGAAGTTCCGACTAGATATAGTCGGCCTCACCTCGACGCATGGCTTGGGCTCCGGAACCAGTCTTCTTGAGAGGGGATGGACTCTCTTCCACTCTGGAGTTGCCACTGGTGAGAGGCGCCGGGCAGGGGTGGCAATACTTATTGCCCCCCGGCTCGGTGCCTGTACGTTGGAGTTTACGCCGGTGAATGAGAGGGTAGCCTCCCTCCGCCTTTGGGTTGGGGGACGGATCCTGACTGTTGTTTGTGCCTATGGTCCAAACAGCAGTTCAGAGTATCCACCCTTTTTGGAGTCCTTAGAGGGGGTGCTGGAGAGTGCTCCTTCTGGGGACTCCCTTGTTCTGCTGGGGGACTTCAACGCTCACGTTGGCAACGACAGTGAGACCTGGAGGGGTGTGATCGGGAGGAATGGCCCCGATCTGAACCAGTGGTGTTTTGTTATTGGACTTCTGTGCTCGCCACAGATTGTCCATAACAAACACCATGTTCAAGCATAAGGGTGTCCATATGCGCACTTGGCATCAGGACACCCTAGGCCGCAGTTCAATGATCAACTTTGTAGTCGTATCGTTGGACTTGCGGCCGTATGTCTTGGACACTCGGGTGAAGAGAGGGGTGGAGCTGTCAACCGATCACCACCTGGTGGTGAGTTGGCTCCAATGGTGGGGGAGGACGCCGGTCAGACCTGGCAGACCCAAACGCATAGTGACGGTCTGCTGGGAACGTCTGGCAGAGTGTCCCGTCAGAAGGAGCTTCAACTCCCACCTCCGGAAGAGCTTCAACCATGTCCCGGGGTAGGCTGGGGACAATGAGTCCTAGTGGGCCGTGTTCCGTGCCTCTATTGCTGAGGCGGCCGACCGCTGCTGTGGCCGTAAGGTGGTTGGTGTCTGTCGGGGCGGCAACACCCGAACCCGCTGGTGGACACCGGCGGTAAGGGGTGCCGTCAAGCTGAAGAAGGAGTCCTATCGGGCCTTCTTGGCCTGTGGGAGTTCGCGCCCGGAGTTCCTCAACGCCCTGGATGTTGTGGGGCTGTCGTGGCTGACACGACTCTGCAACATTGCGTGGACATCGGGGGCAGTGCCCTTGGACTGGCAGACTGGGGTGGTGGTCCCTCTTTTCAAGAAGGGGGACCGGAGGGTGTGTTCCAACTACAGGGGGATCACACTCCTCAGCCTCCCTGGTAAGGTCTATTTGGGGGTACTAGAGAGGAGGGTCCGCCGGACAGTCGAACCCCGGATTCAGGAGGAGCAATGCGGTTTTCGCCCCGGTCGTGGAACTTTGGACCAGCTCTGGACCCTTGGCAGGATCCTTGAGGGTGCTTGGGAGTTTGCCCAACCAGTCCACATGTGCTTTGTGGACTTGGAGAAGGCATTCGACCGTGTCCCTCGGGGAGTCCTGTGGGGGGTTCTCCGGGAATATGGGGTTTCGGACTCCCTGATACGGGCTGTCCGTTCCCTGTATGACCGGTGCCGGAGCTTGGTCCGCATTGCCGGCAGTAAGTCGAACTCGTTTCCGGTGAGGGTTGGACTCCGCCAGGGCTGCCCTTTGTCACCGATTCTGTTCATAACTTTTATGGACAGAATTTCTAGGAGCAGCCAGGGTGTTGAGGGGGTCCGGTTTGGTGACCTCAGGATTAGGTCTCTGCTCTTTGCAGATGATGTGGTCCTGTTGGCTTCATCGGGCCGCGACCTTCAGCTCTCACTGAATCGGTTCGCAGCGCAGGAGTGTGAAGCGGCTGGAATGAAAATCAGTACCTCCAAATCCGAGACCATGGTTCTCAGCCGGAAAAGGGTGGCGTGCCCCCTCCGGATCGGGGATGAAGTCCTGCCCCAAGTGGAGGAGTTTAAGTACCTTGGGGTCTTGTTCACAAGTGAGGGAAGGATGGAACGGGAGAACGACAGGCGGATCGGTGCGGCGTCTGCAGTAATGCGGACGCTGCACCGGTCTGTCGTGGTGAAGAGGGAGCTGAGCCGAAAGGCAAAGCTCTCGATTTACCAGTCGATCTTCGTTCCTACCCTCACCTATGGTCATGAGCTTTGGGTAGTGACCGAAAGAACAAGATCGCGGGTACAAGCGGCCGAAATGAGTTTCCTCCGTAGGGTGGCTGGGCTCTCCCTTAGAGATAGGGTGAGAAGCTCGGTCATCCGGGAGGAGCTCGGAGTAGAGCCGCTGCTCCTCCGCATTGAGAAGAGCCAGATGAGGTGGCTCGGGCATCTAATTAGGATGCCTCCAGGACGCCTCCCTGGTGAGGTGTTCAGGGCACGTCCCACCGGTAGGAGGCCCCTCTATAAGCGCCCAGAAGGCGATCATGAGAGCGTTTTTCATCAGAGCTGCCTCTTTTGCCCACAGTGACTGAGACACAAATCTCTATGCAAAAAGGTGTGTAATTGGATTAATATTATAGAAAAGGTGTTTTTTGGTGAGTAACTGTCATGCAGTGAGGATGACCAGCAGATTTACACTGTGCTGAAAATTGCCCTTTCCCAACGCCTCAGGGCTCTGTAAGCGCCCAGAACGCGATCATGAGAGCGTTTTTCATCAAAGCTGCCTCTTTTGCCCACAGTGACTGAGACACAAATCTCTATGCAAGAAAGGTGTGAAAATGGATTAATATGGTAGAAAAGGTGTTTTTTGGTGAGTAGCTGTCATACAGTGAGGATGACCAGCAGATTTACACTGTACATGTCTTTTGCTGAAAACTGCCTTTTCCCAGCGCCTCAGGGCTCTTTAAGCGCCCAGAAGTGATCATGAGAGCGTTTTTCATCAGAGCTGCCTCTTTTGCCCACAGTGACTGAGACAAAAATCTCTTTGCAAAAAAGGTGTGAAAATGGATTAATATTATAGAAAATGTGTTTTTTGGTGAGGAACTGTCTCTGTAAGCGCCCAAAACGCCAGTATGAGAGCATTTTCCATCAAAGCTGCCTCTTTTGCCCACAGTGACTGAGACACAAATCTCTATGCAAAAAAGGTGTGAAAATGGATTAATATTATTGAAAAGGTGTTTTTTGGTGAGTAACTGTCATACAGTGAGGATGACCAGCAGATTTACACTGTGCTGAAAATTGCCTTTTCCCAGCGCCTCAGGGCTCTGTAAGCGCCCAGAACGCGATCATGAGAGCGTTTTTCATCAGAGCTGCCTCTTTTGCCCACAGTGACTGAGACACAAATCTCTATGCAAAAAAGGTGTGAAAATGGATTAATATTATAGAAAAGGTGTTTTTTGGTGAGTAACTGTCATGCAGTGAGGATGACCAGCAGATTTACACTGTACATGTCTTTTGCTGACAACTGCCTTTTCCCAGCGCCTCAGGGCTCTATAAGCGCCCAGAAGGCGATCATGAGAGCGTTTTTCATCAGAGCTGCCTCTTTTGCCCACAGTGACTGAGACACAAATCTCTATGCAAAAAAGGTGTGAAAATGGATTAATATTATAGAAAAGGTGTTTTTTGGTGAGTAACTGTCATGCAGTGAGGATGACCAGCAGATTTACACTGTGCTGAAAATTGCCCTTTCCCAACGCCTCTGGGCTCTGTAAGCGCCCAGAACACGATCATGAGAGTGTTTTTCATCAGAGCTGCCTCTTTTGCCCACAGTGACTGAGACACAAATCTCGATGCAAGAAAGGTGTGAAAATGGATTAATATGATAGAAAAGGTGTTTTTTGGTGAGTAACTGTCATGCAGTGAGGATGACCAGCAGATTTACACAGTGCTGATAACTGCCTTTTCCCAGCGCCTCAGGGCTCTATAAGCGCCCAGAAGGCGATCATGAGAGCGTTTTTCATCAGAGCTGCCTCTTTTGCCCACAGTGACTGAGACACAAATCTCTATGCAAGAAAGATGTGAAAATGGATTAATATGATAGAAAAGCTGTTTTTTGGTGAGGAACTGTCACACAGTGAGGACGACGAGCAGATTTACACTGTACATGTCTTTTGCTGAACACTGCCTTTTCCCAGCGCCTCAGGGCTCTATAAGCACCCAGAAGGCGATCATGAGAGCGTTTTTCATCAGAGCTGCCTCTTTTGCCCACAGTGACTGAGACACAAATCTCTCTGCAAGAAAGGTGTGAAAATGGATTAATATTATAGAAAAGGTGTTTTTTGGCGAGTAACTGTCATGCAGTGAGGATGACCAGCAGATTTACACTGTGCTGAAAATTGCCCTTTCCCAACACCTCAGGGCTCTGTAAGCGCCCAGAACGCGATCATGAGAGCGTTTTTCATCAGAGCTGCCTCTTTTGCCCACAGTGACTGAGACACAAATCTCTATGCAAGAAAGATGTGAAAATGGATTAATATGATAGAAAAGGTGTTTTTTGGTGAGGAACTGTCACACAGTGAGGACGACGAGCAGATTTACACTGTACATGTCTTTTGCTGAAAACTGCCTTTTCCCAGCGCCTCAGGGCTCTGTAAGCGCCCAGAACGCGATCATGAGAGCGTTTTTCATCAGAGCTGCCTCTTTTGCCCACAGTGACTGAGACACAAATCTCTATGCAAGAAAGGTGTGAAAATGGATTAATATGATAGAAAAGGTGTTTTTTGGTGAGTAACTGTCATGCAGTGAGGATGACCAGCAGATTTACACTGTGCTGAAAACTGCCTTTTCCCAGCGCCTCAGGGCTCTGTAAGCGCCCAGAACGCCAGTATGAGAGCGTTTTTCATCAAAGCTGCCTCTTTTGCCCACAGTGACTGAGACACAAAGCTCGATGCAAGAAAGGTGTGAAAATGGATTAATATGATAGAAAAGGTGTTTTTTGGTGAGGAACTGTCACACAGTGAGGATGACCAGCAGATTTACACTGTACATGTCTTTTGCTGACAACTGCCTTTTCCCAGCGCCTCAGGGCTCTTTAAGCGCCCAGAATGTGATCATGAGAGCGTTTTTCATCAGAGCTGCCTCTTTTGCCCACAGTGACTGAGACACAAATCTCTCTGCAAAAAAGGTGTGAAAATGGATTAATATTATAGAAAAGGTGTTTTTTGGTGAGGAACTGTCTGTAACAGGTGTATGGAGGACCCAGATGCAGTACAGTACACTTCACTGGCAGTTGGTAATAACTTTTATTAAAACCAACACGAATGGAAAACAGGGTACAGACTGAGAGTTCGTTCTTCGAGCTGTGAGCCCTAGCAATGTCTCTGGGAATCACACGAAGCGAGGACCCACTGTGGCTGGTGACGAGGAAACCCCGTAGCTCTGTGAGCCGACAACACGTCGTGGAAACAACGTCGCCGTCGTCGTCGTCGTCATCATCCGAGGACGGAACAACCCTCATTGGCGAGTCGGGACCCCTCGTGCAGGACCCCAAACCAGATGGACCGGGAACTGGAGAAGGAGGAGGAGAAGAGACAGAAGACCCACCTCCAGGAGCGACACGGGAGGGCTGATCAGGATGGCGACAGTGGAAGTCCTCAATCAGCTGGTCGTCCATGATCTGCCGAGCCGGGACCCAGGACTGCTCCTCCGGGCTGTATCCCTCCCAGTCCACCAGGTATTGCAGGCCACGTCCCCGGCGACGAGAGCGAAGAAGGCGCCGAACGGTGTATGCTGGGGCGCCATCGATGAGGCGAGGAGGAGGAGGAGGCCGGGCGGTGGGCTGCAGAGGGCTCTCCCTGACAGGCTTGAGCTTGGAGACGTGGAAGGTCGGGTGAATGCGCATGGAGCGGGGCAGCTTGAGGCGGACCGCGACCTCGTTCACCACCTTCTCGACCGGGAAGGGACCAACCAACTTGGGAGCCAGCTTCCGGGACTCCACCCTCAGGGGAAGATCCTTGGTGGAGAGCCACACTTTCTGTCCCACCTGATATGGAGGTGCCTGGGAGCGGCGACGGTTGGCTGAGGAGGTGTAACGGGCGGCGGTTTTCAGGAGTGCAGACCGGGCTTGGGACCAGGTTTGGTGACAGCGGCGGATGAAGTTCTCCACTGACGGGTTAGCAGTCTCAACTTCTTGGGCCGGGAACAGGGGAGGCTGGAAGCCATAAGCACACTGGAATGGTGTGAGTCCGGTGGCAGAACTGACCAACGAGTTGTGGGGGTATTCCACCCAAAGGAGCTGGGAGGACCAGGAAGTGGGTTGGGTGGATGCCATGCAGCGAAGAGTGGTCTCCACATGCTGGTTCATCCGCTCTGTCTGGCCGTTGGACTGGGGGTGGTATCCTGATGACAGGCTGGTGGACGCAACCAGTAGGCGGCAGAACTCCTTCCAGAATGCAGACGTAAACTGAGGCCCTCGATCCGACACCACGTCAGTAGGCAGGCCGTGCAGATGGAAGACATGGAGTAGCATCAGTTCTGCAGTCTCTTTAGCGGAGGGGAGCTTGGGCAGAGCGATGAAGTGAGCCATCTTGCGGTCTACCACCGTCAGGATGGCAGTGTTGCCGTCTGACAGTGGCAGACTGGTGACAAAGTCTAGGGAGAGGTGTGACCAGGGGCGATGAGGGCAGGCACTTACAAAGTCTTTGGTGTCTTGGTCCAGAGTCGCCCACCAAAAGCGTCGCTGCAGGACCTCCTTGGTCCGAGCGGCCCCTGGGTGACAGGTCAGGCGAGATGCATGGGCCCACTGCAGAACCTCAGACCTGAATTCTTGTGGCACGAATAGTCGGTTCTGCGGACAGGAACTGGGACCCGGCTGTTCCTCCAGCGCTGTCTTGATCCGCTCCTCCAACTCCCAGGTGAGAGCGGCCAGGAGACGGGAAGCAGGGAGAATGCTGTCGGAACGGGAAACCTCCTCATCCTCCCCCACCAGGAACTGGCGGGACAGCGCATCCGGTTTGACGTTCCGGGAACCAGGTCTGTAGGAGAGCGTGAAGAGGAACCAGGCAAAGAACAGGGCCCACCAGGCCTGGCGGGAATTCAGTCTCTTGGCCGACTTGATGTATTCCAGGTTCTTGTAGTCAGTCCAAACCAAGAACGGAACCTGGGTGCCCTCCAGCCAGTGGCACGAAGCCCAGGAAGCGCTGGAGTTGTTTACGTGAGTCGGGAACAGGCCAGGCGGAGACGGCAGAGACTTTGGCGGGGTCCATCTCCATCCGGTTGTGCCCAACACGTGTGTGAGCGTTGTCGGGGATCGAGCGGAGAGGTGGTCGAGGGCAGGCAGGGGTTCGGTTACCGGGAAGTCCGTCCACGGAAACAACAGTACCAGCAGGGATCAGGCAGGAGAATCGTCGAAACAGAGCAGAGAGGTCTTTGGAAGGGGGAGGAGGAGAATACAAGAATCATGACAACAACCAACTTAAGCGGATTTTGAGTACCTTTTTTCTTAAAGCTTCCTTTTGCCCAGAGCAACTGAGAAACACATTTACATGCCAGAAACGTGAAAATGGATTGATAAAAAATGTGTTTTTTGGTACATAACTGTCATAAATTTTGGATTATGGACAGATTCTGACTGTATGTGTTTTGTTGCAAAATGGGTATTTCAGGTGTTTGTGAGCGCAAAAAGTGGATTTTGAGTGCCTTTTTTCTGAAAGCTGCCCTTTTGGCCCACACTGACTGAGAAACACATTTTTATGCCAACATGTAAAAACAGATTAATAGGATGAAAAAGGTGGTACATAACTGTCATAAATTTTGGATTATGAGCAGATTTTGACTTTACATGTCTTTTGCTGCAAAAAGCATATTTCAGGTTTCTTTAAGCGCAAAAAGTGGATTTTGAGTGCTCTTTTTCTCAAAGCTGTCTGTTTTGCCCACAGTGACTGAGACACATATTTATTTGCCAAAAACATGCAAAAATGGATTGATGAAAAAGGTGTTTTTTGGTCCATAACTCATGAATTTTGGATTATGGGCAGA
Organism: Plectropomus leopardus; assembly: GCF_026936395.1. Lineage (NCBI taxonomy): Eukaryota > Metazoa > Chordata > Actinopteri > Perciformes > Serranidae > Plectropomus > Plectropomus leopardus. The sequence goes on along the minus strand of NC_142194.1, from coordinate 30,983,157 downwards.
TTCTGACTTTACATGTCTTTTTCTGCAAAATGGGTATTTCAGGTATCTCTATGCGCAAAAAGCGGAGTTTGAGTGCCTTTTTTCTCAAAGCTGCCCCTTTTGCCCACAGTGACTGAGAAACATATTTATATGCCAGAAACGTGAAAATGGATTAATATGATGAAAAGGTGTTTTTTGGTACATAACTGTCATACATTTTGGATTATGAGTAGATTTTGACTTTACATGTGTTCTCTGCAAAACATGTATTTGGATCAGTGTTAGGTGTCTTCAGTGCAAAAAGTGGATTTTGAGTGGCTTTTTACTAAAAGTTTAGTCTTTTTTTCAGAATCAGTTAAAAACACATTCATATTTTTGAACTATATCAAAATGGATTAATATGATGGAAAATGCTGTGTAGTACATAACTGTCATACATGGGTGGTTTTCCTCGTTCAGAGGGCAAGATACAGAACCCCAAATTGCTCCTTATGCCACGTTATAGGAGCATGCATGCTACCTAGTATACCTAGTTAGGTAGTCTCTGTCACCACTGTGTGTGTGTGAATGGTTGATTTTGAGATGTCCTGTGAAAGTGCTTGAGTAGTTGAAAAGACTAGAAAAGTGCTATACAAGTACATTCCATTTACCATTTACCAAATGTGCTCGTAAGAAACAAGTCATCAAAGTTGATAAAGACAAAAAAAAAAATGTTTTCCATCATATTAATCCATTTGTATATGCATCTGTGTTCCTGGACAAATCTGACAGCTTTAACCAAAAAGCTACTCAAAACCCATTTTCTGTATTTAATGACACTTATACTGATCTAAATACACTTTTTGCAGCAAATAATATAGTGCCAATCTTCTTATAACAGAGAAGACATCAAAGTTAACTCCATAAAGGCGGGGCAACCGGTGACCTACCTGCTGGCGCTGTGTCCTTGCCGAAGCAGCTGCATGTTTCGATTCCAGCCTGTTGCGTGCATCCCCACTCTCTCCCTCTTTCTTTAAAACTGTCCTGTCAAATGAATGCAAAAAAAAAACAATAAATAAATTGAAAACATAAATAACTCTTTAAATAGAAAAGCAGAATTACATGGGTATATGCCTATGGGAACCAGTCATATCTATAAAATTAGCACAGTTTCCATTTAAGAGTCAGCAGTTTGTCATAAAAAAACAGAAAAAGATCATTGTATAGTCAATAACAACAAAAAATAAGTCATGAAAATCAGAAACAACATTGTAAAGTATGTTATAAAATAGCAAAAATTAGAAAAAAAAATTTGCACACTATATATTAAAAATAAAAATAAAAATAATAATTTAATAATAATAATTGCAAAAGAGCTGATGCAGTTTGTCTCAAAAATATCATAGTATTTAGTATTTCTTGAAAATGCACAACAAAAAAAGGGTCTAGTTTATTGTGTAATAGAACCGTCATACTATAGGATATTATACAAATGGAAAAAGAGTCATAGTTTAGTATGTCCTCAAAATGAAAAAAAAAAAGTCAGAAAAAGTCATTTTAAAAAGTGTGTAAAGTGCCATGAAAATATAAAAGTTATATTATAAAATGTCATTAAAGTGCAAAAAAGCTATAATATAACACATCATCAAAATCAGAAAGAAATCATAATATTGTACTTTTTAAAAATCAGAAAAAAAGTTTAGTCAGAGTGCAGTTTGTCATCAAAATGCAAAAAAAAAAATGCTGCAATAAAAAAAAAAAGTCGTGGAGTATGTCATAAAAACCAGGGAAAAAAATCATTCTACAGTATATAAAAACTGTCATGGTGTAGTTTGTCTTAAAAATGCGTATAGAAATGTTTAAAATGCAAAACTCATTAAAATGAAGTCCTATTATAGTGTGTCATAAAAATTAAAAAAAAATCTTTAAAAAAAAATGTGTCATGAAAATAGAAATAAATGTGAAACTACAATATTCCATAAAATTGGGGGAAAAACCTCACCACCAGGTCATCAGATACTGCCACACAGTGCACTAGAAAAAACAGAGTAATGGCAACGGAAGTTTAAAATGCTCGGGTGTTACGTGACTCATGGAGGCTTTGAATAGTTCCCTGAAGTGTCCCGAAAGTAAACACATTATAGAGAGAGATAAAACTCCAATTTTCACTAAATAGCAGTCAATAACCGCATTAATTTATAATGTACACAGAGCGCATCATATGTGGTTTCATTATTATATTGTTTTTTTAAAAGTAAAACATGCTATATAAATATACTCCTAAAACACAAAATATATAGAATGTATACACACTATATATATATATATATATATATGTATATATATATAAAAAGTATTCAGACCCCCTTAAATTTTTCACTCTTTGTTATATTGCAGCCATTTGCTGAAATCATTTAAGTTCATTTTTTTTCCTCATTAATGTACACACAGCACCCCATATTGACAGAAAAACACAGAATTGTTGACATTTTTGAAGATTTATTAAAAAAGAAAAACTGAAATATCACATGGTCATAAGTATTCAGACCCTTTGTGTAACGGGTGTGGTACGGACCCAGATGCAGTACAACGGTAAACAGGAATAGTTGGTAATGATGCAATAAGTTTTTCACACCTGGATTTGGGGATCCTCCTTGCAGATCCTCTCTAGTTCTGTCAGGTTGGATGGTGAACGTTGGTGGACAGCCATGTTCCAGAGATGCTCAATTGGGTTTAAGTCAGGGCTCTGGCTGGGCCATTCAAGAACAGTCACGGAGTTGTTGTGAAGCCACTCCTTCATTATTTTAGCTGTGTGCTTAGGGTCATTGTCTTGTTGGAAGTGGAGGAAACCCCGTAGCCCAACAGCTCGACAGCACGTGTGGAGTTACCGTCGAGGAGAAGGCGGAAGCATGGTCGGGGACAGGCGGAGGTTCCGAAACCGAGTGAGCAGTCCGATGATGCAACGGTACCGATGGGGATGGACCAGGAGGATCGTCGGGGCCAGGCGGAGAGGTCTTGACCAGCGGAGCAGATCAGAAACGCCAAAACAGAACTCGTGGTCGGGGACAGAAGGCAGGTAGGTTTACCAGGGAGTCCTTCAGGTGTTTTTTAGCGAAGAGGCAGGTCCAGGAACAGGGCTTTCATGTGTCTTGCACTGAGGAGAGGCTTCCATTAGGATTATGGAGGCTACTGTGCTCTTAGGAAACTTAAATGCAGCAGAATTTTTTTTGTAACCTTGGCCAGATCTCTGCCTTGCCACAATTCTGTCTCTGAGGTCTTCAGGCAGGTCCTTTGACCTCATGATTCTCATTTGCTCTGACATGCACTGTGAACTGCAAGGTCTTATATAGACAGGTGTGTGGCTTTCCTAATCAAGTCCAATCAGTATAACAAAACACAGCTGGACTCCAATGGAGGTGTAGAACCATCTCAAGGATGATCAGAGGAAACGGACAGTTAAATATATGAGTGTCACAGCAAAGGGTCTGAATACTTGTGACCATGTGATATTTCAGTGTTTCTTTTTTAATAAATCTGCAAAAATGTTAACAATTCTGTGTTCTTCTGTCAATGTGGGGTGCTGTGTGTACATTAATGAGGAAAAAAATTAACTTAAATGATTTTAGCAAATGGCTGCAATATAACAAAGAGTGAAAAATTTAAGGGGGTCTGAATACTTTCTGTACCCACTGTATATATAAATATATATGTGTATATATATATATATATATATATATATATACACACACACATATATATACATATATAGTACTTTTATATGTAAAATGTATAATTACATCGTATAAATATGTGTGATGTGGATATTACATATATGGTTATGCTGACATATTTTAGATTTAGATTTTGCTGTTTTTTGATTATATAAATAAACGTGTATCTTATTTATCTTTGTCTGACATGCAGATGAGGAAAATATTGTAGAGTAATGCCAGCAGAAGTAGTCTTACATTCACCACAGATTACAACTACAAAAAAATATGTGAGGTTATCAGTTTTAAAAAATTACATTACAACATTTTACGCAATTAAAGAACACACCATTGGGAAGCCTTGTATATGGTTTAATAAAAATAAGAAACAGGGAAAGGCCACGCAGCTGACACTCAGGATGAGGGTGCTGTCCCTGTGCTGTCCCTGTGCAGGGAGTCTCCAGGCTAAAGACATACCTTTACAGGCCAGGGTGGGAAACCACTTTGGGAGATGAGGCAAGTTTGTTCCCCAGCTTCAGTTATGAAACTTCTAGTTGTGTTAAGTTTGTTCTTATCATAGTGAAATACTTGGAAATTAGCTTTTGCTGTGCTAATCTCAGCTTTTGTCTATAGTCTTTCATATGATAGGCCTACAAATATTGATCCTTTTTTTTAATTTATCAAACTTTGAACCTTTGTCAGCCTACCTGTTCCTGTGTCCAATCTTTATCTTTTGTTTAAAAAGGTCTAGGCTACTTCATTGTTCTATTTCATCACACTACTGTTTTGAATGATTTTAATACAAAGTGTAAATCACTGCATGTGAATGCATGAATTAGTCAGATCTGCGCTCCAGAGGGGGGGTGGCACGGTGGCTTTGTGGTTCGCACTGTTGCCTCACAGCAAGAGGGTCCCTGGTTCGAATCCGAATTGTTCGAATTGGAACGGGGTTCGATCCAGGCAGAGGCCCTTCTGTGCAGAGTTTGCATGTTCTCCCCGTGTCTGCATGGGTTCTCTCCAGGGTCTCCGGCTGCTTCCTCCCACAGTCCAAAGACATGCAGCTCAGGTTGATTGGTGACTCTAAATTGCCCTTAGGTGTGACTGTGAGTGTGACTGGTTGTCTGTCTACATGTGTCGGCCCTGCGATGGTCTGGCGAACTGTCCAGGCCTTCCGCCCAATGACAGCTGGGATTGGCTCCAGCCCCCCGCGACCCTTAGGAGGACAAGCGGTTACAGAAAATGACTGACTGCGCTCCAGAGGAGAGCCTCAATTAGGCTATGTAATGTTGGAGTATGTAAGTATATGATGCAATGTTCATGTTCATGTTCATTCCTTATTTCTTGTTTATTCCTTATGTGGTCATGTTTATTCCTTACAAGAAGACAAGATATATTATCGCAATAACTCAATGTTCTGGATAACAGTTTAACGTTCTGTATGACAATCTAACCTTTGGGGTCAGTAGTGTGAGTGAAAGCATGACGTGAGGAGAACTTGATATGTGGAGATATGAGGAGGAGATGTGCGGAATGGATGTGGGTCAAAAGGGCGTGGATGTGTGGTATCTATGATGTTGTTCAACAGGACACCCAGCAGGGAAAAACAATTCCTAATAAGGGATTGTCCTTGAGGTTGACCAATCTAAAGATGATGCCATGCCGGAAGGAGAGCCAATAACGAGGGGAGCCAACCAGAAGATGATTCTACCTTCATTCACATTTCCTCATTGTAATAGTTTTGCTTAATAGAATTGCTTCGTAAATCTACTAATTTAGCAGCTGATAATCCAATATCATGCTTGAATGCAAATGTTAATTTAGCTAAAATATGCTGATAATATAAAAAACGAAGACGTCCTACCCTTTCAAAGCCCATCAGAAATGGTCCTCTCTGCTGTAACTCCACTGTGCTGCTAGCAATTAATGCTACTTCCGGGAACTATTGAGATGCTCCACGTTCCATGCATACACTGTCATTCTGTGAGAAACACTGCAGTTTGTTTCAAAAAATGATAAAATAAGACACACTAAGAAACAGCACAGTAAAGTATTTTATTAGATACCAAAAAGGTGTAGTATACTTTGTCATCAAAATTCAAAGAAAAAGTCATAGCATCATGTCAAATATTTTTACATATACGTCAATTTTAATAAAAAAAAAGAAAGTACAGTACGTCATCAAAATACACAAAGACAAAAAACTTACTATAAATGTTATTTATTATAAAAGTGGTATAAAGTCATAGTATAGCATGTCTTAAAAATCAGTATGTCATAGTAGGTAATTAGTAGGTAAGTATGTCACCAAAATGCAAAAAGGTGGTGCACACAGTAGCTCAGTTGGTAGGGCAGGCAACCCATGTACAGAGGCTATGACCTTGCCGCAGCAGCCCAGGATTTGATTCCAGCGTGGACCCTTTGCTGCATGTTATCCCCTCTCTCTTTCCCTTTCACACTTAACACTATCATATCATTTAAGGCAAAAAACAACAACAATAACAACAAAAAAACCTAATCTTAAAAAAATGCAAAAAGATCATCAAAATCAGAAAAAAGTCTCTAAGTCACTATGGTATGTCATAATAAAATAAAAATAAAAAGTCTGAGTAAAGTGTCATAATGAAAACAAAGTTGAAGTCGTAGTAAAAGGGGAGAAATGTCATAATACTGAATGTCATTCAGAAAAAAAGTCATACTATAATATATTATAAAAGGAGAAAAGTCTCATGGTGTAGTTTTTTGACAGTGCCAAATAAAACCTGGTATTACAGAATGTCTTAAAAATAAAAATAAACAAATTATAGTACAGTATGTGTTAAAAAGGAGAAAACATCATAACATAGTATGTGATTAAAATGCAGAAAATATATTATTTTTATAGTATAGCATCTCATTACAATAGACAAAAAGCCAAAATATTGCATGTCATAACAATCAGAAAATTTTAATTCATGTGATGAAAAAAATCATAAAATAGTATATGACAAAAATGGAGAAAAACCTCATTGTCTAGTACATTATAGAAACTCATAACATAGTATAACATAAAAACGTAAGAAAAGTCATGTTATACTGAGTCTTAAAAATGCAAAAAGTAGTATAGCATGTCATCAAAATGCAAAAAAGTCATTGTAAAGTATGTAACAAAAATCAGAAAAAATTATTGTATAGTATGTCATAAAAGTGAAAAAAAATTTCATAGTCATAGTATAGTATGTGCTGCAAATGCAAAGAAAGTTCTAATATAGTCATGTAAATACAAAAAAGTCATAGCATAGTATATTGTAAAAAAAGTTGCGTGTCTGTCTGTGTGTGTGTGTGTGTGTGTGTGGGGGGGGGGCAACCTGCTCCTTTACTATCAGCCAATTTTACCCTTTCACAGCAAATTTGGAGCATATCAGCATCAGCAGATATATTTTTTCCAAAATGCACCAATAAGAAAACTTTTTTGCAGACCATAAAAATGCAGAACACTATGCTTGGGTAACCAGATAGTTTCATTATGTAGTTTTTCCAGCCGAGTGCGCTCCACTCGGAGTGCTCCAACTCCATTATTGGTGGAGTGAAATGAAGTACATTTATTCAAGTACAGCACTGTAGTACACGTTACACGAGGTATTGGCACTTTACTTGAGTATTTGCATTTTCTGCTACTTTAAATGTAATGTGCCTTCATTTACTTCAACTTCATACCACTACATTTTAGAAACTTTACACCCAGGCTGGCAGGTTTAATTTTAGCAAATTGATTATCCCTGCTGTTGTGAAAATTGCACCTGAGAGTTAGAGGAAACGGGTTGAAATGTCACACACCACTATGACACAAAGACATTTCGAATACTGAGGCGAGGACAACAAAACTTCAACAAGTTTTTTGTGAGAGCTATGACACAGCAGGAGAGAGCTACTGAAGCCTCTCTCCAGCTTGCCTGGGTGCTTGGCAAAAACAAAAAAGTCGTTTTCTCAGGCTCATAAGATGCAAAAGGTTTCATGTTGTCATTTGGGGGGTCATGAGCATGTCATTAAAATGAAGAAAAAGTTATAGTATTGCATGTCATCACAATAATTGAAAAATTATTGTAGTATTAGTATAGTATGCATTGTAGTATCTCATAGAAGTACAAAAAAACATCATTGTATAGTTTGTCAAAAAACAAGAAAAAAAAAGAGAAAAAGAGCATGTCATAAAAATCTGAAAAAATGGAGCCAATCCCAGCTGTCATCGGGCAGGGTACACCCTGGACAGTTCGTCAGACCATCGCAGGGCCGACACATATACGACACACGCTCACAATCACACCCAAGGGCAATTTAGAGTCACCATTCAACCTGAGCGGCATGTCTTCGGACTGTGGGAGGAAGCCGGAGACCCTGGAGAGAACCCACGCAGACACGGGGAGAACATGCAAACTCCGCACAGAAGGGCCCCCGCCCAGACCAAACCGCATTCCAACCGGGAACGGGGTTCGGTATATATATATATATATATATATATATATATATATATATATATATATATATATAGTTAGTATGTCAACAACATTTAAAAATATATTTTAAAAAAAAAAGTCAAAGTATAGAATATGTCAGTGTAGTGTAGTGTGTATAGAATAATAATAATTATGCCATGGAAACAAAATGTAAAAATATTTCTAAAAATAGTCAAAGTATAGAATGTCTTAAAATCTACAAGCTGTGTGTGTGTGTGTGTGTTTAAACTCACCTGCAGCAGTGTGCAGAGAGCTGTGTGACAGAACTCAAGATGCTGAATGACCACTGGGAGGTGCAGCAAAATGTAGTGGCAGGGTTGCTGTGGCAAGGGCACAAACACACTATTATCTCCCATGCAGGTAATGACATCAATAGCGTTACCCGTAAGACCCATTTGGCACGTCTCCATCTTATGTTGTATCCAAAATGCCTTACCAGTTTTGTAGCACCCCTTCCCCCCTCATAGATAACAAGCACTCCCTACCTTAACCACCAAACACATACAATATACTTAATTGTCCTCATAGAGAAATTTGTCTTGATCTCAACGCTGCACAGATAATGGCTCCACAGTTACAATAAAAAAAATTATCACACCAAAACACATAAGTCTAAACAAAAACAACATCAGATGTGCCACTTCACATAATCCCAGTTACACCTGACACAATATTACACATACATTGCATTATGCTGCTAGAGACCTCAAGCACTGGGTGTCTCAGTGTGTTGGTTGCCAGCAGCTGCACTCAGTCAAACTGGCAACCTTAAATACAATTATATAGAATAATTTTGCTGAATCAAAAATGCCCATCATTTAATTTCAGCTTTTTGCATATTGCTATATTCTAGGAATTTACTATGTATGGACAATATCCAGTCCAAATGACAATGCATACATGGAGGATGATTTTAAAGAAGCGGTGAATTGTGTTAGAGCAAATCTCAAATATAAAATTCTTCATATGTTACACATATTCCCTTATCTGAAATAAAATGGATTCTAATCTGTCACCTCTATGAAACAGGTGTGTGTGTTGGACCCAAATGCAGCAAATCAGACCACAGGAATAGCTGGTATTTACTTTTACTTTGAGCTTCAGCAGCTTCAGAGGCAAGCAAGTGTGTAGCAATACAGTTTAAGTGAATGCTTAGGTTAAGGGCCTCCGGGGGCTTGGGAGGAGTTTGGAGACCAGGACTGGGGTAGTGAACTGACCAGTAAGTGAGTGAAGCGAGGTGAGTCTGCGCACATGCACACATGCACACACCAGTTAATTCGGGGACTGTTTGACTGATGAGGTGAACAGACAAGAGTCTCTGACACAGGAATCCACAGGTAGAGAAACAGGGAGGCTCACACAGCTATGTGCTTGCAGCAGAATGCCAAACAGCCCCAAAAACATGCAAACAGAAACTAGGAAGTGATGAGGCAGAATTTCTGGTCAAAGAAGGCTAAGGCATTTACCACAAGAACAGCAAGGCAGATAGGTCAGGGGCAGGCAGGGCTGGCAATGGGAGATCAGTCCAAGGAAGAGCGCTTGGAAAGTCTTGCGTGTGAGCATGAAGAACAAGCAGTGTGTGAGAAGCAATGTGTGAGAAGCTTATATACTTGTTTGATTACATATGAGTTGTAGCTGAGAGTCCAGATGAAAGAGATGAGTTGATGAGGTGGGAGTGGCTGACTGGCGGAGCAGTGGCGGGGTGAGTGGAAAATACCAGAGCAGCAAGTAAGTAGGAGAGCAGACTGTGACTCCCTTTGTGTTAAATGTCAGAAAGACTAAGGGAAATACTTTCATCTTGTTTGGCAATGCAAATACATCCCACAGTTTTGGAACCTTATAGCCAAAGAAGTTAGTACTGTTTTTACCATTACTATTAAGAAAAAAACATGTCTCTTCTTACTGAGTCTACCCACTAAAAGCATGTCACTTCCTTCTCTGAAATGCACACTGCTTCATAAGCTGTTATTTTGCCAAGGAAATGTGTACTCCTCATACAGTCACTCAACTGGACTGTACTGTATTGTGTTTTGTGTTGTCTCGAATTTGTGCTGTGTTGTCTTGAAGTACTGGCTGGGTCTGTTGGTTGTGGCTAAGAGGTAGAGTGAGTCATCCTTTAATCGGAAATTCAGCAGTTCGATCCTCAGCTCCTCCGCAACATGTCGAAGTATCCTTGGGCAAGAACCCCAAATTGCTCCTGATGACGCGTCATTGGAGTGTAAGTGAATGATTACTAAGTCAAAGAAAAACAGGAAAATCAACAAACTGGCATCACTTGTAGTTGACTGTATATTAACAGAAATGAATTGAATCAAGCTAAAACATTGAACTCATTACAAATATGATAATTGGACTATCATAAACCCCCTGTTTTGTGTAACGAAGCTCTCTATGTTCAATACCGTAAACCAACCCCACAACTGACCTCTCAAGTAACTCTGGTAGCACAAGGAGCTGGCACTCTGCGGCACAACTGAAACAATTATTGGATGATGATGGACAAAGCGATAATCATTGCTTCCTCCCACACATCTGTTCATGTGTAATGATCTCATTTCATCTTTAGGTGTCTGCAAAGTGGACCTTTTCAGAAACAACTGAAGCATAAGATTGCTACGCCATTTAACTAACCTGGGTGACTTTCTCAGTGTCATGGTGTGTTCTGTCAATCAGTTTGCAGGGAGGTCTGATTTCACCAGGTGGTAATGCCAGAAAGCCATTTGTCTTTGTGTCCAGTAGGCTCTGGGTCATCTGCTGCAAATGCATAAACCACAAATACACACACTGAAATAATGAAAAGGCAAAATAATAATGAAAAAAAAGACAACCGTACTGTTAACACCACTGTGATAACATTTACATATTACAGTGAATTTTAGGAATTTGCGTAATGATTCAATTCAGATCAATTTAAAAGTGCAAGAAAAACAATTTCAAATTGCAGATACAGTATTTCTAACATTATCAACAACCAAAACATAGTGAGGCACAAAGGTCAGAATCGGGGTCAGCATAGGAAAGTATAGTATTTTAAAAAAGGATGCATCAGTTGTTAAAGTCTGGGCGAAACCCATATTTACATAAATATTCCACCAATACATGATGGTTGATAGCTGATACCGTTGTTGTAACATGAAACATGGTTCACTTGTACAGTTTGGGACCCTGAACATTTTCAGAAATGGAGCCATTGCAAAAATGTCTTGTGGTCGCCATGGCAGCCATTTATCTTTTCACCATAACCAAATAATGTACAAACCCCAAAATCCAATGAAGTTGGGACGTTGTGTTAAATGTAAATAAAAACAGAATACAATGATTTGCAAATCATTTTCAACCTATTCAATTTAATACACTGCAAAGACAAGATATTTAATGTTCAAACTGATAAACTTTATTGGTTTTTTGCAAATATTCACTCATTTTGAATTTGGTGCCTGCAACATGTTCCAAAAAAGCTGGGAAATGGGCAACAAAAGACTGGGAAAGTTGAATGCTTAAAAAAAACACATTTGGAACATTCCACAAGTGAAAAGGTTAATTGGCAACAGGTGAGTGTCATGATTGGGTATAAAAGGAACATACCCGAAAGGCTCAGTTGTTCACAAACAAGGATGGGGTGAGGTTCACCACTTTGTGAACAACTGCGTGAGCAAATAGTCCAACAGTTTAAGAACAACTTTTCTCAATGTGCAATTGCAAAGGGATTTCATTATGTACAGTCATCAAAAGATTTAAAGAATCTGGAGCAATTTAAGTGACAAGGCCGAAAAACAACAATGAATGCCAGTGACCTTTGATCCCTCAGATGGCACTGCATTAAAAACCGTTATGATTCTGTAAAGGATATTACCACGTGGGCTCAGGAACACTTCGGAAAACCATTGTCAGATAATCGGTTCGTCGTAACGTTGCACAGCTGTGGTCTGATAAGTCCACATTTCAAATTGTATGTGGAAATCAGGGGTGTCGTGTCCTTCTGGCAAAAGAGAAAAAGGACCATCCAGACTGTTATCAGCGCAAAGTTCAAAAGATCAGCATCTGTGATGGTATGGGGGTGTGTTAGTGCCCATGGCTGGGTAACTTGCACATCTGTGAAGGCACCATTAATGTTGAAAGGTACATACAAGTTTTGGAGCAAAATATGCTGCCATCCAAGCAACATCTTTTTCAGGTACGTCCCTGCTTTTTTCAGCAAGACAATGCTAAGCCTGATTATGCACGTGTTACAACAGGGTAGCTTCGTAGTAAAAGAGTGCCGGTACTAGACTGGCCTGCCTGCAGTCCAGACCTGTCTCATATTGAAAATGTGTGGCGCATTATGAAGCGCAAAATACCACAACGGAGATGCCGGACTGTTGAGCAAGTAAAGTTGTACATCAAGCGAGAATGGGAAAGAATTCCACCTACAAAGCATCACAGTTAGTGTCCTCAGTTCCCAAATGCTTACTGAGTGTTGTTAAAAGGAAAGGTGATAAAACACAGTGGTAAACATGCCAAAAAAAGTCCAGGCGAACCAAAACTAGGTAAGAACAGGTTAGAGCTCAGAGAGTTAAGAGATTTTTTTTTTTTGAAGATTATTTTTTGGGCTTTTGCTGCCTTCAATGGACAGGACAGTTTGAGCGTAAAAGGGGGCAAGAGAGAGGGAGTGACATGTGGCAAAGGGCCAAGGTCAGAATTGAACCAGGGGCCGCTGCAGAGGGGATACAATCTCTGTATATGGGGTGCTGTTTTATCTACCATCCACTAGTAATTAAAATATGGAAATTAATGATCCAGGAGGTTTTCTTGCTGCATGGAGTAGAGCAGGTAGAGAAGTGTCACTAATGACCTTTTCTATAGCCACCCATGGAAGGGTTGTGCCTTAAGGCTCCTCAGGGTAAGTGTCCTGCCAGTAGACCAAGGCTCAGGTGTTGGCTGCTGTTGGAACACAGGCAGCGCCAGTCCACACGAGACTGTGTTTGCAAATATGCTTTTCGCCTTTACAGTGCATTTTGTGTCCCCAAATAAAATGCATATGTGGCGACACATTAAATAAAATTAAGTTCATTTTATTTAATATATTATTTTACTTAACCCAGTTCAATAAAATTGTTATACACACACACCACGCACGCACTCACCCCTAAACAAACCCAACAACATACAAAAAGAGAAAGACAAATAACTAAATTAGGTTTTACATCAGGGTTAAATTAATGAACCACACATAAATTAACAAAACCCCACGCAAAATACACAAAGAAGGGACAAATAACTGAATTGGGTTTTACATCAGGGTTAAATTAATGAACCCACATAGCTTAGCAAAACCCAACACATGCAAGCAAAAGAAAACTGTCAAACAACCCAAAGCAAATAAAGATAATGAGAAATAATCTTGAATTCATCAAAACTGATAAACCCAAATCAACATGCAAGGCAACCAAAGAAAAATAATCAAGAATAAGTAAGCCAAAACAAACATGCAAAACAACCCAAACAATAAGCAAAGAAATAAAATGACTATCAAAAGTAACTGAGCCCCAGTACACATGCAACACAAGAAAAAGAAACTACAGCCCAGGGTAGGGACAGCAATCACCTTAATGAGTGCCAGCAACAGCACGGTTGGAGACGTTGAGTCGGATGAATGGAAATAAACAATCGCCACACAAACAGGCACGCAAGACAGCAGCCGGCCGACGCGGCGTGCGAGGGAGGCGGAGTTAGAGCTGGTGGAAATCATCGCACACACGTGTACCCTGCGATTGAAAGGCATATTTTAGGATCTAAAAATTAACTATGCCGGTAACTTGGCATCACAATGTCTACATACTGTCAGGAGTTGAATGAGAATCACAAAGTGAGGAAGAGAAGCACTCTGCGCCACAGCGGCATAATTACAAACGTGGCAGACCACGGATCACTCTCCCACGCTGCAGCACGCGAGATGAGGTGCAGGGGAGAGACACTCACCGCCCGGCGATTAACGCCGACAAGGGAGAGGAAGACCCAAGTCCAGGCACTGCATGAGAGACAAAAGCCAATGTTGACGATGACCGCGAAACTTTATGAAAAGCACACAGAACCATGCAGCACTGCACATACCCGGGATCGACGAGCCGAGCGATCCGGCCGCGAGGCGATCAGGTGAAGCTATTGGTGGAAGCGGAGCACCCGGAAGCTTCGAGGCAAGAGAGCTCCCAGGGCACAACCACCCATCTTTATAGACTGCCCCCCAGCAGAGACATGCTGATCCTGCGGCACTAATTAAGGCATGGCACAGCTACAGCCATACTGCTACACATAGTAATTGAATCCAGTGTTTTAAAAACGCTTTTAGGCAGAAAAATGGATACATTTTAAAATGCATACAAGGCCAATCATTGATAGGGGAGGTGTTCGCCAATATTCAATATCATTTTTAAGTTTATTAATCATTACTTTATAGTTTAACTTAAATCATGATCAGTATGATCAGTAACTTTAACTGGAAGATTGCTAAGAATATCAGGATCTAGATCTTCACTCAGAGCATAAATTCACACTTCTGCCATTTTATGGTATATCCAGACAACCTTCCAAACTGTTTAATGAGGTCCAGCAGTGGTGGAACAGATTGCTCAGACCGCGGGAGAAACAACATTATATCATCAGCACACAGACCTATGTGATGATCCATTTTTCCGAGATCTGGTTATTTCTGATGTTGATAGCCAGAGGTTCTATGCATATGGCAAACAGTAGGGGGCTCAAAGGGCAACCCTGCCAGACACCCCACTGTAATTTAAAAGGTGGCAATATCTCAGAATTAGTAAGAATTGACGCAGTTGGGTAGGCATAGAGAATCTCTATCCATAAGAAAAAAATCTTACCTAGGCTAAACTCCTCTATATTTAGCAGCCTATACTTCCATTCGACCTGGTCAAACGCCTTGTGTGCATCAAGTGCAAGGACAGCAGACTTTTTCGCTCAATCTGTTCACTGTATACAATATTTAGAAGTCTCTGAACATTAAAAACTGAACATCTTCTGGGATTAAAACCCACCGGATCTGGGTGTATTATTGTTGATACGTATATGCTTATTCAATCTCTTAGCTAAGATTTTAGTAAAAATCTTCAGGTCACTATCAAGATGGGCTATGGGTCGATATGATGACGGATCAGTTTCCTCTTTACTTTTTTTCTGAATTAAAGAAATATTTACATTGTATAATGACTCTATACCAAGGCCATCAGGGCCAGATACCTTGCCACTTGGGAAGTCTCTTATCACACTGAGGACTTCCTGTAGTGATATTTCTGCGTTAAGCTCATTATGTGCGTTAAGGTCTAGCATAGGAAGCAGGAAAGAGTGGAGAAATTGAAGGATATCTTCTTCTTTTGTAACACTTTGTGAAGTGTACAATTCTTCACATTTCAGCAAGCAGTCATTGATTTTAACAAAGTCTGTGACAACAGAGCTTAAGGAAGGTTTGATCTCATGAATAGCCCTGCTGGCTTGAGTGCCTCTCAGCTGTTGTGCAAGCAGGGAGCTAGGCTTTTCACCTAGTTCAAACTGTTAATGTCTCACTTTCTGAAGCAAAGTACTAACTTACTTACAGAGAATACAAGGTACAAGGTACAAGGTAAGTTTGTTATCATTTTTCTTAAATGTAGTTTAAGAAGAAATAAAATTTAAAGATGATACTAAATCCTGCTACATCCTTTGGCGTTGAAGGAGGAGTTGAGGGGTCTCACAGTCTGGGGAAAGAAGCTGCTCCATAGTCTGGTGGTTCTGCAGCGGATACTTCTGTATCTTTTTCCAGATGGCAGCAGGATGAACAGGCTGTGGTTGGGGTGGCTGCTGTCTTTCAGTATCCTTTGGGCTCTGTGCAGACACCTCACTTCACCTGAGGCTCTGTAGATGGGAACCAGTGATGTTCTGGGCAGTTTATATCACCCGCTGTAGCGCCTTCCTGTCCTGGGCCGTGCACAAGCCATGCCAGTTTGTGATGTTTCCAGTCAGGATGCTTTCTATTGCTCCTCTGTAGAAGTTAACCAGGATCTTGCTCTGGAATTTAGCCTTCCTAAGTTTCTGTAGGAAGTAGAGCATTTTCCCTGCTTTTTTAATCTGGGTGGTGATGAGTGATGACCAAGATAGGTTCTCAGTGATAGTGATTCCAAGGAACCTATAGCTGTTCACCTGCCCCACCTCAGCTCCAGTGATGTAGACAGGGATGTGTGTCTTTGCCTCCTTCTTTCTAAAATCAACAATCAGCTGCTGGGTTTTACTGACGTTAAGCAGTAGGTTGTTCTCTGTGCACCACTCTGCAAGATTGTTGATTTCCTCCCGGTATAAACTCTCGTTGTTTGTGTTACGGCCAATGTGGTGGTGTTACCCATATAATGCTGTTATATTCATGTTTTAATTTTATGATCTCCTTGAGTGTAGATGAAGATGATGTCTCGCTGTACTAGTTTTCGAGCAAGGCAAGCTGCTGGTCTATTTCTGCTAATCTGTTTCTCCTTAGCTTTTTTTTTGTGTAGTTTTATATGAAATGACAAATCCTCTTATTACCACTTTAAGGGCTTCCTACAAAGTTGTATCTGAAACATCCCCTGTATCATTAAAAGCTACATAATCCTTAATAGCAAATCATAGCATTTTTCAAAGAATATTTCATCATTGAGTAGGTTTAGGTTAAACCGGCAATTGTAGTGAGGAGATGGCAGGTGTCAATTTAGAATCTGTCAGGAAATAATCAATCCTCGTAAAGGTCCTGTGAACTTGTGAAAAGAAAGAGTAGTGTTTTTTAGGCTGTGTGCTGAATTCTCCAAATGTCCACAAGGTTTGGTGATTTCATCAGATTATTCAGGACAACTGTAGAATCTAAAGGGCTAAGGATGTATGGAAGACCTCCATAAATGTGCAAAAGCACACATTTTATATTCAACCCTTGAAGAGATGGGGTTGGTTTTTATTAACTTTTGCTGAACTTTTTAGTTCATGTTCCGGTAAATTGGCTTTCAAAACTAAGGTGTTATAGGTGACATGAAGAGTCAAAACAGTGCCAATGACAACCAAGCGACCATTTGATCAGTTTTGGTGGACATATGTTGGAAAAAAATATTATTTCTTATTGATAAAGCCACACCTTGTGCTTTTGCTGAAAAAAATGACTGCAAGATCAACTGCATCTCAATTTCTGGACATCTGTGTGTTTAAATATGCGTCTCTTGTAGAAACATAATATCAGCGTGTAGGTCCTGTAGATTAGAGAGAATATACTTTAGCTCTTTTGGCGGGGTTGACACCTCTATCGCAAAAATGCAAGACACGGGTATAAACCAGCAAAACATTCTGAGTACAACACATAAAACTAACAGAAAATATACAATTTCCTACTCTCCCCCCTTCCCCATTATGGTGGAACTGCTGGGCAATGGACCTATACATAAATCTTTTGAGCTACTAGGGAGAAAAAACAAAAAACAAAACTGGACAACTATGCATTACCCTTGCATAGTGAAACAATTATTAAAATGCTCTATTTTTCTACTATTTGAAAGGCAGTATGTAAGTATCCCAAACTTCAAGTTTGAGAAATTATCACATTATATCAGCAAAAAAACTGTTTTTCATATAAATTAGTTTGGGATAAAAAGTGTCAGTCAATAGAAACCAATTACAATGACAGTGTCCCGAGTATTGAGTAGGTCTCCAAAATCAGTTGTAACATAATGCAAATTTGAACATTATAACAGTAACAATATAATATGCGGTCATGCACTAGGCGGTCATTTGGTCCATACCATAAGTCATTGATAAAAAAAAAAAAAAAATTAAAAAAACTTTGCTGATTCTGTCACTCTCATAAGTCGCCAGAACACATTCCAAATGTGTTGCTGCTGACCATTTAAGTTGTGGCTCCAGTTGTAGCGATTCATATGTGTTCGCTGACGTATGTGCTTGCCTCGTGGTGAATCAAACACTTTAGTGGCACCTCCATGAGTGAAAATCAGACGGGCAGGAAAAAGAAAACCATGCTGAATACCAGCCTCTTGTAGTTTCTGCCTGACACCATCAAGCTCTTTGTGGTCTTTGATCACCGTGAGGTCTGGGTAGATGTTGATGCGCCATCCCTCGTAGTTTAAGTGGCCCTTATTACGGGCTACCTGCATGATCTTCTCTTTCACTGGGTCATGGTGTGTCTTGGGGATCATGATGCACATTCTATTGCCCGCTGGGCAAACACGGTGAGCCCAGTCCACTTTGACTCTGTGGAGAAAATTATGAGTGCCCAGAAGTTTAGGTAGCAGGTCTGACACAAATACAGTGGGGGAGCCCTTCTCAATCTTCTCAGGCAGAACTTGATCGACCCTCAAGATCACTGAATTTAGCTTTCAAAAGTTTGTTTTTCTTCTCTTTTCTCCAGCTCTGTGATGCGCGCATCATGTTTCTCTTTTGTTTCTTCCAAGCTAACGATTCAGCTATGGCAGCTTTTACCCCAGCAAGGGATGTCTCCAAGTTATCAAACTTGTGTTCATTTACCTAATAGCCTCCAGGATGGACGATGAGGATTCCTCCATTGGCCTTCTGCAAAGGTATCCATGGAGCTAATATTAGCTCAGTCCAGTAGGCTAGCTCATTTGGCAGGTTGTCTTCACTCCCTGAGAAAGCATCTTGCATCCTTTGAGTCGGTTTCTTGCTTTTAACCATCGCTCGATGTGTCATGTATTATTTTCCACCATGAATTGGTGTGATAGACGAGCGTTTATTAGTTAGATTAGTGAAAACACAACCTGTTGTGCTGGTAGCCAACAGGTAAGTGCTGTAGCCATGAACAATATCTTTATAAGAAAAAGTAATTAGTTGGAAAGTACTATCTTAATACCATGGTAGTACATGATAAAACTTACTAGGTTGTTGTTACTAACAAAACCTTGATAACTGCACTTGTAATTTGAACTGATCGGTAATAGGGAGGTGTTTCTGTTGAATTCTCACTTACTTTCTTAGTAGTATCAGAGGTAGTGCCAACATTAACCACTCACAACTACGGTGACTGGTTAATCAGTAATAGTGGAGGTTTTTCTTGGCATTTCAGTTGTGGTTTCTTTGTATTTACCTACTTATTGCCAATGGTAATTACCCAATAATACACTATAAATTACAAACTAATTACTAGGTAAATACTATAGTAATTAGGGGACTGTAAAATGAGGGGTTGCCAAAAAAAGGAACAGCTTGGATGCAGTTTTTTTTTTTTTTTTTTTGCATTGCAGAGCAATTTAGTTGTCAAGCATATCCAATGCATTTATTTTAATGACTATAATGTACTTGAAGTGTGCACTATGCAGCTATATTATCTAGAAAAATATTAGTATCAGATCAGGACTCAATCCTAAATGACAAAATATGAATATATACATGGAAAGGATCATATCAAAATTTTCCCAAAAATAATCACACTCTCTCACTAACAGTTTACTCACTTTTTCCCATTCAAAATCAAAGGGCTATCAGAGTTGCCCAAGCAAGGCTGCTGTAATATATATTTTTAGAATTATAGATTCTCCTCCATCAAAAGGTATTTTTGGTTCTCATTCTCATGTACATACAATGTATCTTATCCATATTTAGTATCTTATTATTATCATAGATGCTAGCCTATCATGAACTATTGTCTTGTCATTTATTGAGATTCCTTTAATACCTATTTATTATTATATGCAGTGTATCTGTAATTACAATGAAGCTTGATCACACTCCCTGTTTAGTTTCTTCAGCGTAAATGTTTATTATTGTTATGGCAACAAATTCCAGCAACACAAAAAAAAAACTTCCAATCATGAACTGTATAATAAGATAGATCGCATGACAACCTCCAAAAGTGAAGCCAAAACATCTCAATCTCCCCCTGGTGGGCGGCTGCAATAAAGTTAATGACGGTGCAGGACTTGGAGAAGGGCCAGTTTCAACAAAGAATTGTTGTTCTTGCTGTCCTATTATCAGGAAAAAAAAATTGGCTGCATCCCCTGATGCGTTGATCGTGACTTAGCTATGCCCTTTTTGTCCGGAAGATGTCCAAGGTTCTCACCTCTCTCTCAAAATATTTCTATTGTCCCCAAAACAACAGGAAGCTGTGTCTAGAACTCCGCTTGCCTGAGCAAAATCGATGTAACACAACAGAAAACCATCAGCCCCTGCCATCGGTCAATGTAACCATATATATGCCAGTAAGCTGATGGCAGTCAATTATATTGAATATCAATACCAATGTCTGGCCAAGAAATTTGTGCTTCTCTAGTTTATAGATTATCAGTAAGTGAGGTAATTATATTTTACAGGCTAAAGATGATAATTTACAAACCACAAGCCACCCACTTAAAAGGCCATTCTTAGTATTTGAACATCTTCACGTAAAGGTTTATAGAGCCAAGTAATTCCGATTTCAATGCTGCAGTTATTTTCTGCATGGTTCAGGCTATTACATTCTATTTCCACAGCTTATTTTTTGTTGCCTGTGTGTGTCTGGATGTATTACCTGGCTGTTGGTCCGGCAGTCCAAATCTATGTCTGATGTTCCCGCTGGTACACTGCTCCTTCTGATGGTTACCATACCAGCTGCAGAAAAACAGAGGGAAGAACTTTTGTCATAGTGTATCAAAACCAAATATGACTTGTGACCCTCAGTAAGACTGTATTTTGCTCAGTAGCATTTGTATTGAACATTTTTCCAATATTTTTGCAGAACTGAAATGCATTGCAATTCTATTCATTTATACACCGATAGAGCTCCTATGTGAAAAGTGGCAAAACTTCCTGGAAAATGCAATAATATAGGCCACCTGCAGGATGTCACAAGCAGGAATTGAACTCTTAACATTCGTAGTCAGCCACCTATTAGAACTGAACTAATAAACCAAGGAGCTGACTCTTGCCAACGACAACAATCAAAAAATACCCAAGGTTCAGTTTCTTGGCAACCTCTTCAACTGCACCCACCAGGTGATGAAGTAATACAGGATAAGTCAGCTGCAGAGGGCAGATAGAGGGAGGTCACAAATCCTAAAATATTCACAACAATTCAACCCATGTAAAAATGCTCCCCATGTGCTGGTTTCTGTCCGAGTTCTGTTTTTTTTTTTAGTTCAAAACATGAAATGTACAAAATCTGCTTTTTTTACCTTAAAAAGTTAGAACTTTTAAGTTAGAACTGCATACACCATGGATTCTAACATTTTCTGTCCATTAAATCAGAATCAGAATTGGGTTTTATTGCCAAGTACATTTTTACATACAAGGGATTTTACTTGTTTTTTGGTGCAAAACAATTAACATAAAGAAAGAATAAGAAAAACAGTAAATGTAAATAGAATAAGACATATGATAAAAATATATAGAGGCAAAATAAATTATAAATAGAAAATGAAAAAATTGAATATCAAGAACACAACATGCACAAAAGGTGCAATGGATTGTACAGTTGTGTGTGTTCGGGAGAATCTCCTTTTTCTTCCCATTGCAATATTTTAACTATTTGGTGAAAGGTATAGCTGTAAAATTGAGGAGTTTGACAGGGATATTTCCATCAAATTCAGCTGCCTCCTTTGAGCTGACCTGAGAGGAAAGGGGGGAGAGGAGGGGTACACCTGGGCCATTAATTACCATGGCAACGGACACTTGCCACACACACACAGGTTTATATGAACTAGGAGGACTATTTTTTCAAACCAGTTTTTTGCAACATTAGACAGACACCCCTTTCCACTTGCGCTACAAAGACATAGTAAATATCAAAAAATTCACTTTCAGCTCTACAACACAAATCTCACTTCAAATGTTGAATACACACAACAGAACTCAAAATACTACAACCTGACATCGTGCTGTATTAAGAGGACAAAAGATAATTAGTTGCTAAACCCCACCCATGACAAAAATAGGAATTGTAAGGACAAACTCAATTTGTGAGGACCATAGCTATACAACACACAAAAGGTGTCATTTAAGGGAATAAAAGGGTCAAACATGAATAAATGGAACATGGCATAACACTCACACAGGTGAACAGATTGTGTATTACACAGCCTACACTTAAGTATTATTGAATTAAAAAATGTTTTTTGTAAGTCAACAAGTTGAATTTATTATTTTTTCAACAAAGATCCCCTCATCAAAAACCTTAAGGGAATTATTGAATAGTATTTTTGATTATCACCAAAAATAAACTGACGAATATAAATTAACGAGACCTGCACATTTTGTTCAGCATGATAATTTCACAGATGAACTCTACTTTTCTGTGTAAATGAAATTGTCAGAAGCAAAAAGCTGTAAGGCTCTAAACGAACTATATTGTGGTCACATGAATTAATCAGCACAACTACAAACACTGTAAATACACATTCAAACTCAATCGAAAATTATTATAAACATGAATCTACAAGTTGCAGCACAACTCTGTAAAGCCGTAAAGGCGGACAAGTGACTTTTAATGAGTCTGTGTTTTTGTTTTTGTTTTTTTTTTAGAGTTATGCCCCGATTCCTCACGAAGTCTCTACTATTTTGTAGAGAGCGACTATCCAGAGTTGGTGATTCTGCCTTCTTGCACTGCTGGCATTCGATCAAAGTGGCCAGTTTTCCTTTTGAAATATGTCCTCCAAAATATTTCAGAACAGCTGCAACCTCCTGGGGAGACCATTGCCGTTTTTGTGCCCTCCTTGCATTGTCCAAAGTAACTACAACACAGACAAGCACATTATCAATGGTAACCCAAACTCTAGTTAAGTAAATAAACTTCCTTCTTATTAGTTAACTGCAAATGAAAGGTATAGCGGAGACCCAATCCCACAGTCTCTTTTACTCATTCTGATCTCCCAAACTCATAATACTGGTAGTTGGAAAATACTATGCAAGATTAAATATAAATGGTATCTCTTCTGTTCATTGTAATGGTGCCATTTTTCACTCTTGCTGCTTAAATTTTGTCAAAAAAACCAAGAAAAAAACAGGGAAATGGCAATAAAAAGTTGGTGCTTTGCTTATTTGGCAAATTCACTACATGAATGCATTACTAAATGGAAAAAGCACTTTAAACAAATGTCCCATTATTGATCACTGAATTGTACCTTATCAGCATTTGAACATGGATAGTGAGAAAATAAAATGTTGACAGATGGTCTATATTTTGTCTTTTAAATTAATTCAGTTGTTACAAATACCTAACTCTGTTACAGGATTACAGTCTCCTTAGAAGGAAGTGTTTTGTCACTATCTGGCCCTCTGGTGAACCAGATAGTAGGGTAAAAAAGATTTTGACCGATTTTCAGAGTTAAATTCAAAGTAACATAATAGTTCTTGTATATACAACACTATTGATACAAGTTCCCCAATAAAAAAGGCTCAGAATGAATAACTGGAGGAGTTAATGACTGTTAGGTGATGGCTTACACCAAGTGGATTACATCCAGTAGGTGTGAGCTAGCACTGAGGATGACTATTTGATAAACCAATAGCTGTTTGTCAAATCACATGTTTTAGATGAGTTTCAAAAACTGGCTCATCCTAAAAAGAGATGCATTTGCTCAACTGTTATTCGTTTAAAAGGCTATATTTTTGAAGGTTCAATAAATCAGCATTTTTTCCTCAATCTTGAGAAAGTTCATATGTAAACTCAGATATTTCCCCATTTCATCACTGTGGACAAAATTACTTACTAGGCGTCAAGAGCCATAGAAACATCCCAGCAGGGCACACTTTGCAAACAATTTAAAAAAAATCTTAGTGACATCATCATGGTCAGGGTGTGATTGGGAGGGTTTGCATTTAAGAGACAGTGTTTTCTATATTAAAAGGTATAATTCAAATTACTCAACATTGCTTTAAAGGTTATTTATTTATCAGGCAAGTGAACAAGACATTCGGGCAAGTGGAACATAACCTTTAGTTACCCTATGGGCAAGTGCTTTTGAAACCTTAGTGTTAACCCTTGATTTGTATTTGGTAGTGGCTTGTAAGTTGAAAATTTCCTCTTTTGCCTATTTACCTTTAGATGTGCTTTCCTCCTGAGCATCAATATCTGTGAACAGAAAATTTAAAATTGATTATGAATACATTATTACAAATAATATTTCTTAATCTACATGCAATCAGACAATCACAAAATGCTGGTATACTGAGGTAGAGAGCTAGCCTTCTGACAACCGAACAGCCATGCCATGGAGGTTCCTCAACAGGTTCCCTGGCTCTCTCCATTCCTTCAGAACCTGAAATAAAGTATACTTAGTTGGTTGTTATATACTGTACATATACACATACATACATACATACGAAAGAAGACACCTGCTATCTTTCAGCCTTTCACAGAGCTTGATGTGGCCATTACCCCCATTTCTGATGATTCCAGACTAAATTAAAGCACTGGAGACAGTGTAGCAAAATGGAAGAGAAGTGCTGAGACACCTAAAGCCTGACAGCTGATGGCTCCTGAACTCGTGTCTAACAAACCATGCTGCCAACACATTTTACTGCAGCAGCTTCCTCTGCCACCCTGGCTGATTCCCTCCCTCCAGTAACTGGTATTAATGTGGTTGAAATAACCCAAATAACATATATATAATAGTATCCTTGTCTCTTCATTGATAACATCCTAAAAGTGCAGATAATTGTATATTACTGAGAACTTTATAACTGTTTGCAATAAATAGCAGATTCCTTGATATCTGTGTAGATTGTAAATATTGTTTAATGCGATTATCTATTCAAACGTATTATCATTACAGGGCTCGAGACTAACCAAATGGTGGCATTTTATTGCCTTGCTATTGGTAGACAACCACTATCAGCTGAGACACAGGTACTCCATTTTCTCACTGTGCTGTGGATATAGCTTGGGCTATGTGAAACTAATGGATGACAAGCATCATAGAAGAAATGCATTTAGGCATCAACTACCTGGACACAACTCTTGACGAGTCTGAAAAGAGTTTGGCCTCTATGCTTAACAAGTGACTTAGTGGTGTAGACCTTTGTGTAGGTTTTGCAGTATTTACCAGATTTTTCTTTCACTTTCATTCCTCTGGTGGGCTTTTTGTTCCTCCGGTTTCCATTCTTACTCGGTGCTGCTAAAGACAAAGAAAAAAATCAAAAGGGAACAATGTGAAGATTCAGAAAAAAACAACCAATTGTCACAGGGAGCAATTAATTGTTTTGGATAGTTTTCTAATTAAGTGCCCTTAAGTTATTTAAAGATGCTCATTTATGGGGACAACCAGCTGGTGGATCCTCAAAGGCATTCATTTAAATCTTCATAAGATGGAGACATTGACTAGCATCAAAATAATTTGCCAAAAGTGGCTTGTGAGTTGAAAACCTCTCTCTTGCCTATTTACCTTTAGATGTACCTTCTCGGTCGGCATCAATATCTGTAAGCGGAATATTATAAGTTGTTATGAATACATCATTACAAATATTATTTCTTTGCCTACATGCAATCAATCATGAAATGTTGGTAGAGTGAGGTAGAGAGCTAACCCTCTGACAACAGAACAGACTTGCCTGGAGGTTCCTCAACAGGTTCCCTGGCTCTCTCCATTCCTGCAGAACCTGAAACAAAATTCATTATAGTTAGTTAAACACATATACATACAAATATATCAAGAGAGAGGAGCAGGACCAAAGACCAAGCTATGTTGACATGCCATGTCCTTTCGTCCTTGTTCCTTCCCTCTCTTCACTTCTCTCTTCTCCTCCCTACCTACTTATTAAACTAAATTTCCACCTGTGATTATGAGAGTATTTTGCAGTAGACTATTACCATGACAGTACTGTCTGTTTTGCATCTGTTTATTACAGAGAGTCTCACTGCTCTGTGTGTAATGACGAGTGACGCTCATTACTCCACAGTAAGTGACTTAACACTAAAATTACAATTGGTCAGGAATATGTCATAATATACTATATCATCAATAAGTAGTTAAATTGTTGAGGGTCTAACCTTTTGATGACAGAAGAGATGGGCCTGGAGATTCCTCAGCAGGTTTCCTGTTGCTATTCATCTCTGCAGAATCTGCTGTAAAGGGTCAATGTTGATCATGTATTTTTTTTTATAGATATTCTAAATTTTGTGTTAGAAAATCACTGCATACTTACCTATATCAGTCTGTGGTAATGTAGGGGGAATTTCCTCCTCCGCCTCACTCTCTTGACTTTGCTCAGCATCCGTCAACTCTAGGTCATCTGATAAAATAAATTCTATTACATTTTTAAATTATGAAGTTGTAGTGCAATAAACTGCCAATCTATGTAGCGTTTTGCTACATCAATTATTTATTAGAAGCTACCATGGTTTTTAACAGAATACAGCAACTTTAAATGGCATTACCTTCGATTTCAATCTCCTCAAGAGTTTTGCCTTGAAGACTTGCAAGAGACCCTTTCTCCATAGCAAGCAGTAGTTTGGATATTTTGGCCAGCTGGGTTGTTGCCTCTGGAAGCCTGTAGACGCGAATATCATGGCCGAGGAAGTCAGCAACTTGGTCCAGCTCGTGATTCTTGAGGTTAAGAATCTGTGACAAAGTTGCGACATGTTTGCGTAGCTGCGACGACCTGAGGAGTTCAGGGTTCTTGGCCCCGCATTCATTGGCATAAAGTCTTCGACTGTCCTGTCCTCTAAGGGGTCAAACAATGTGGTCTTGCAAAGAGGAATGGGTTTTCCTCTGGAACGCCAGTCTTTTCTCTTACTAATGAGGTGTGTTAAGGCATTTACCATGTCAGGTGATACCAAAACAGCAACCTTTCGTCCTCTTTTACCCCTGATTTCCACACGACTGAAGTGGTTACAAAGTTCTAGTTCAAATTTTGTTAGTCCAGCAGCAACATCTTCATGTAAGGCACTTGTGTCCCTCTCAAGGAAGCCTTTAAGTTGCATTTTTGCAACTTCTCCTCCACGTCTTCAGTTAAATAGTATTATGTTTGCCAGAGTTGCTTTGCATAGTTCACCATATGGTTGTGGTGATGGCTTCTTTTCTAAGTCCTTAAATGCTACTTCTGCAGTCTTCTGAAGATGTTTGTGAAGACATTGCACATCCTCTGTGAAAGGCAGAGTGGAAGGTTTATTAAAGTGCCGCTTATTCAAGGTGGTTAAGGCTGTGTGCGAGACAAGTTCTGCCCACTTTGTGGTATACAGGGTTTTGAAAGTCTGGGTTGACTTTATTAGCTCACTGTCTTCTGCTATTAGTGCTCTGCAGTGTATGATGTCACTTATCTTCTGCAGTGAGTTACCCAACTTAAGTACTAGGCTTGGAGTTTTGTAGCAGTGCTTTTCTTCATCAAACCCAGACACTTTCTTGACAGCTTGAATAACCACATGAAAATTTGCAGGTCTTACAGCATCTTCAAGAGTATTTACTGAAAATTCTCTTCGCAGTGTCAGCTGGAGTCTTCCAATTTCTCTGAGTTTCTGTCGAATGTAGTCATATTTGGTGGGATCCTGTCCATGTTTGTTAAAAAGTGACTGGAGAGAGGCACGGCAATAATAGATGCATGTCATATTACAATAATGATAGGTGTGAAATTAGAAATTGCTCTCTATGATGATGTTGAGAGAGATGATAACAGTCTCATGCATATGTTGAAAGGGAGTTGTCCAAAGGCAAGATCACAGCATCGGCACAACCAGGACCAGACCACAATCAGGGCGAGCGGGGGGCACAGTATCAGTACAGCCACAGCACGAGCACAACCAAAGGCAGGGTCGCAGCATCAGCACAGCTATCACCACGGTCAGGCACAGTCAAGGTTACGGCCAGGATCCAGGGAAACTAGGAAACAAGGGAGCAGGAACGCTCCCGAGAGGCAACAGGATTAGCGTAGTGCAGTTCAAGAGACCCAGGCTCTGTAATCGCGAGCCCCAGGTAGTGAGAGTACCACATGGCTATCACAGAGCTAAGCTAAGCTTGCAAATGGCAATGCAGTTAACAGACATGCATGAGTTCCGATGGCGGCATTGAGAGAAGGAAAAGGAGCTCAGTGTATCAGAGGCAGTCCCCCAGCAGGTTAAACCTATGTCAGCCTACTCAGACATAGTGGCCAAAGACAACACCTTAACTCTTCCAATCCCTGAATTGGCTTCAACTGGTTTCGAAGAGCATTTTCGAACATGTCGCCACAGATCTCTTTGGAGATACAGACCCTGGCAGTACATGCAGTGCAATAGTCTTTGGCTTTCTTGGCCTTCTTAGCTGTGCGTCTAAGTTTTAGCACTCCAGCTCCACTTGTTAAAACCTCTGTGTTATGTTTGTGGTTTCCCTTGTTGCGTAGCTTGATGAGCATTTTCATGCGTTCTTTGGACTTCTTTGGTAAACTTAAAACTTGAGCAATTTCCAAATTTGTCTTCTCATGAGTTTTTAAGTGACGTGTAAATTTTGACTGTGGTTTTCCACAAATGTAGCAGTACGTTTTATTTCTTAAAGACGATGTGTCTAAAAACTGTTCACACTTAGCTTCAGCGCTATCCGTAACAGATGTGTCTTCAGCATCAGCATCACTATTCCCAACTTCAGCCTGAACTCCTGATACTTCAAGATGATTTGTGCTGACTGCATCTTCGAGTAATGATTCTGCAGCTTCAGAAAATGATTCTCTCGCTACTTCAACGAGGCTTTCTCGGTAGTGTCTTCTCTTTTTTGAAGCAGACTCACTGCAGGACACCTCAAAATTCTGTACTTCCAAATGTTCAAGGGTCACAGATTTTGAAAGCTGTTGTCTGTCTTCCCATGAGCTGTCTGAATTACTGTTGGAATCTGGAACATATTCCTCTTCTGATGATGGCACTTCACTTGAACTTTGTTCTTCAGAAGCCTGATATTTAAAGAAAAAAAAAAAAATTACTATTTTGTGAACTTGGAAGGCCGAGAATAATTCTACTAATACACTTACTATTGGCAGAGGTTCAGGGATGTTCTTCAGGTTTTTGACATAACAGGTTTTGTGCCAGGACTGGTAACAAACTAGACATCGAAATTTAGGAATAAAGGTATTGTAGGTCCTTAACAATGATCATTTACATGCAGCCTAGCAAGGATGGTCATTAATAGACTATTTTTGTGTCTCTCTGTTGTGAAAATAAGGTTTTTAAGTCTGTCAAACAAGGTTTGTCACGTGTTTGTGTTGCTGTGGTCATGTGCTTGGCAAAGTGTTTGAGTGGTGATGGATAAATTATGTGGATGCAGCTGCAAATGACTTCATTCTATAACATATTGCAGGGTTAAGACATGGAACAATTTTTGAACCTGTGATCTCAACTTTGAAATGTGTAGCATATAGACAATTGTTAAGACATTCCATAATTTTACAACCAATATATTTGATTAAATTGGCTACAAGAGCACAAAAAAGTTTTTCACAAGAGCTTAAAATTTTTCACAGATCTAGCCTCTTGATGCAAACCTGACTGATGCATTTAGAGGCTGAAAAGATATATACATTATTGGAAAACAAAAAATTAAGTCAGTTTTTTAATATATTGTCACACTTTATTTCAGAGGCAGTTATTAACACACTAGGAAAGTGGTGCCCTCTGTAAATATATGCAAAAAAGTGCTTTGCATCTATAAAGCTGTTTTTTTCTATAGTGTCTTTGGGGGTTTTAAAAAATAAACCTTGAGGTTGTATGTCATGGCAAACATGTGTATCCAGACACATATGCAGCCATGACAGTATAAAATGCTTACAACATGGATGTGGCTGTGAAACTCCAACAAATTCTAAAACATGGATGTTGCAATATCTTAAACCCTGTTGCACAGAAGATACAATTACACGGTGTCAAGATGGCCACCAAAGATCAGTGTCACAGAGTATTAAACAAAATGTTACCAAAATATAGTCAGTTTACCAATTTTAAGAAATCCCTCAAGGTGTTCCTGGGATATATTGTTAAAAAGATTGGGACTGAACCCCCAAAATAAATTACTCACTTTTACATCGCTCACCCATCCATTTCAAAGGTGCAAAGGGTCCTCTACATGAGGCACATTTTTCAAGGCTTGATATAACTGAGGACACCAAGTCATGTTTACAGTTCTGTTGAGCAAAAAAGTGCAATTACAAAAATACATTTGAATACCAACTGACAACAGCAATTCAAAAATAATACTTTTTTCCCCTTTATTTAGCAGGTGTAAAATATAGAAAGCAAATGCATTTTATGTGTTTGGCTACTATTTGAAAACAGGTAAAAGGAAAAAGACACCATGAAAACTATTGTATTATTGCCTCAATCTAGAAAAAAAAATAAAACTTTTTTTTTCAGAGGTTAATTTCAGTGTTCAAAAACATCAGAACTGTTTTTAAATTTCCTTGTTATTGGTGTTGTGCAATGTAAAACACAAAAAGATAAATAAAATAAAATATACTTTCTGGGAAAAAACTGTAACCAAATATACTTCAACATGTTCATATTCCACAATGCACAGTATGATAAAACCACTTAGAAAAGGGATGTACTGTAACATGGACAGTGAAATGCCAGTTTCCAGAAGAGTAAAACATTCATAAGATCCTTTACAAATTGTTCACATACAGTGAGTATTGGAAAGAAACATGGACATGTGCTGGCAGTCAAACTCAGATAAAATTTTGTTGGACAAAAAGAAAAAATATTAAATGCAAAACAAAATTTTCACACCAAGACTGCTTGTAAACATGTTGTGATGGATCAACACAGTCATATAAAGAGGAAATGACAGAAGATACAATATTTCAAGTTAATAACTGAAAATGAATCTTAGCATCAGACCTTAAAAGACTTCACTGGGTTTACACAGTCCACCTAATGTCTGTACCTGACCAGCTGAGTATTATACAGGACCTGTGTATCTACAGACTACTGAATGCCATCCATGAGTTTCTGCCTCGGAAAATAAAACTCAAAGTCCTCCTAATGTCTGTATCTGACCAGCTGAGTGTTACACAGGACCTGTGTATCTACACATGTCTGAATGTGAGTTCATGCTTCTAAATACAAAAGTCCAAGGAAATTTAATTACCTGTTCAATGCTGTCACTCAGGGAATTGCACGTGGCCACGTCAGCAGGTTGAACATGCATCTCCTGAGAAATCTGGTGGACAAAAGACAATCACTAAATATCACTTTTTTTACTGCAAGGCTGTATTTGTAGATGCTGTGACTCAACAATTGTACATAGATGTACAAAGGGAATGAAAGACCCACAGGGACACTGCTACTGTGTGACACTGGCATGCATGAGGACTTCATAGAAAGCTGACAGAAAGAATAATTTCCTATAGCCAGTATTTAAGCTAGGGAGGTCAGTTTGTATGCATATTTTGCAAGGGGTTTATTTTATAAGTATTACCGATATTTACCTGTTTTGTTGAATCATCTTTTACACACTTGACCCCATCTGAAGACTGCTGCGTCATCTGTGAAGTCTCCTGTAGAAATAATGCAATAATTTCCTATAGCCAGTATTTAAGCTAGGGAGGTCATGTACTTTTTCTAGTGGAATCCCAAAACACAAGTTTGATTTAATCTCACCTGGGAAAAAATGTGTTCTCTCTCTTCAGTTCCCTGACATACACATTTGCTATGTGACAAACTATATTAAAACTATTTACCATCACAGTGCATGATACAGTTTGATATTGCCTTCAAAACAGTGTTCAAACACAGCAGAATGAGACATTCTGTGCCAGTTTCGATTTATGTGAAATTAAATTTCATTTTGAAATACCTTGCATCTCCATGGCCAATTAGAATCCCCATAGTTGTATGTGATCTCCTCCCCTGGACTGATGTCCTTGATCGCAAACAAGCATAGATGGGGCCTTCCATCCACTCTAATCACTTTCATCTTGCTGTTTGGGTTGATGTGATCGTCATTGACTAGTCTTCCCAGAGAGCCATCCTCTATGGCAGCATCAACACTGAAATGTCAAGAGTAAAATTGCAATTATACTCATTATGCACATGCAGTGTTACCATGTTTCAAGAATATTTATCTAAGAATTTAAAACAAAAATTAAACAAAATCACAATAATTCTGTATCACCATATATCACAATTATGACTACTTTTAGTAACAGTTAATTAGCAGACTTTGCATCTCTGGGTATATATACAAATTTAGAAAATATACCTTAAATTAGTTCCATACAATAACAGTTGTCCATTATAATGGAAATCAAACATGAAAACCTTCAGTGCATCATGATACACTTTGGATCTGTGCTCCTTTTCCGTTTTGGTCAGGATTTCCCCTCTGTATTCCACAAGGAAGTCTCCTTTTTGAAAGGAGCAGCAGCTGAACACACCTCGACCTAGAAGACCACAGGATGAGTCAGGAGAAATGATAAAGTTAGAACTATAATTTTACAGTGTGTCCGCTCTTCTCTGTCAGTCTCTACATGCACCTACTCCCGCCCCTTACAAGGGCAATCAGCTTATTTGTTTCAGCTGGGCAGGGTACCTGGCCTGCCTGCCTGTTGGGTTATTGTGGGTCTTGTAGTCTTTTACTGGACGCCATGATGGTTTGTAGTCTTTGCTGCAACCATCAGGATGTATCTCCCCTCAATTACTCCCATGACATCACAAAACATGAATAGATTAAGTAAATGTTAGATATTAATCCATGTTTTGAAATTAACACTACAATGGAAAAATGTTGCTCTGGGCCGTCAAAAGTCGAGGGCTGGCCCTACATTTGAGACTAATAGCTATGAGAAGCTGAGGAAGAGAGGTGAGTGGGAAGCTCTAGCCAAAGGGGAGACAAGTGAAAGTGGACAACATTATCCTATTAAATTTTGCTATGTGAATACTGTGTTTCCTCTACACTCATTTAGGAGTGGCGGCCCGCCACTCCAAAATCCTACCCGCCGCTCCTTCAAATGTCGTTTTTTTTTTGGTTGTTTTTTTTTTTTTGAAATTGTAAATACACCACCGCTGCATCACAGCACAGTCCTGCACTGTGTTGGGTGTCGCGAGTGCTGAGACAGATAACTATCTTGCTCCGTATCTACTCTTTGGGGTAGATACCACCGCCCCCTCCCACCCCCCAACAGAACTAACTGGTGCCGACGTTAATTAGCTACTCGCATCCAGGTATCAGGTCGGAGAGTCAGAGGAGTGTCGTCTTGAAAATAGCGTGCAACTTACCGGAGAAAAGGAAGACTTATTAGCTTAAGAAAACTTATAATAGATTTTATTAGTTAAATAAACATTTGCAAAATATTGATGGCCAGCTGAGGTTACGTAGCTTAAGTTAATTGGGCCCGGTGCCAACTCAACTCAGTGTCGCTAACGTGAGTAAACTAATTCATAGCATTAAGCGATATACACGCCATGATGTAACTGCTGACTGCATTTTCAGATGAGCTTGTTCAAATATTTTTCAAAGAGGAGAAAGACACCTGATGAGGATGGCGCTAGTCAGGTATCATTAGCCTTTTTACTGACTCAAATTATGATGGTTAGGTAAAAAATTATGTTCACACTTGTAATCAAATGTGACGTGAGTGTAAATTATCTAACGTTAATGTTTTATGTAATCGTATAAGACAAGTAACAGACAGGGAGGAGCAGTGCAACAAAGTGAAGGAGAGCAGAGTACAGGAGGAGGAGTGCCGAGCGAAGGAGCAGGAGAGCAAAGTGATGGTGCAGGAGAGAGAGATGAGAGTAGAGGAGAAAAACATAAAGGGAAACACAGGCTATCAGGCTGGGACCCTAAATGGGTTGAAAAAAAAAAAAAAAAATTTCTTTAAATATTGTTTCCATTTGTAGGTGAAGCCTGACTTGAGAAACAGGCTGCAGGGGGATCACCTTGCAGCATGTATACTGCAGAGCATCAACGGGCCACCTCTTGGGGAATTTCCGTACAACAGAGAAAAATAATCAGTTAATTATTAGCCTGTAGTCATTTACTAAATGGCAATAGTCTACTGATGTCATTGCCCAACCCAGTTGTACACAGAATGCCCGACCAAAGGGCCCATGTTTTTAAATACATTAATAAAAGATGGATACAATAATTAATCAAATTAATTAGTTGGTTATTAGTTAATTATTTATAACAGTAATGTAAAATAATTGTTTTACAACATTTATCTTTTGGGTCGATTTTCTCTTCAGTTTCCTTTGCTATGTTACACTCATTAAGATGCTGTTGCTGAGACTTCAATAATCTGTGACATTACATTTGATTAAGAAATGTAATGTATTACAGTCAGCAATATGTTTGTTACCTTTGCATCGTACACCTAGCCGGAAACGAACAGAACGAAACTGCGAAATCTCCGAGTTGTGGGTTATACAGTACTACTACATTAAAATCACTCAACATATCAAGAACTGTTTGCTAGTGAAAAGTTTGTAAGGAAAAGGTGGTAGATAACACCCATTTAAAAACCCAAGACTGCCCAACCAGATAGACGAAGCAACGTGTGCACAGGCTATGCTAGCATCTTGCTAACTGCTAACCTTAAACTTGTCCTCTCCCTGCTAGTAATTTGTAAATAATTACGTTTTAATCCAGCCACAAAAGTAAACTTCGGTAAACCTGCTTCAACAGTCAAAGTACAGCTATATAGTTAGGGTTTTGCATGAGTCTTACCTCTTTCATCTTTTTTCATGGGCAGACCTGCCAGCCGATGTACCGTCATTAACACTGTAGCATGCTACGCAACGCGCGTATTCCGCACATACACAGCAAGCACTCTAGGAGGACCTTACCAAGTTGTTTGAAGAGGAGGGGTGATCAGAAATGCAGAAGTGGTCATTTTCCAGAGGAGAACAAAGTTGGATTTATTGAAGAAACCAGGAAGGAAGTTTATTTGAATTATATATTGCTATCTCTGTTGTCAGATTATCAAAAATAAATACTTTATCATAAAGTTGACCTTTATTTGAGCACTGGTTAAATGGTATCTCCCATGTGCAAACGGTATCTATCAAGCTTTTTGTCTTCATTTCCAAAATTAAATTTTTAATCTCCAACTCAAATACCCAGGGATATTTACAAAATAATTTAAGATAGAGAAAAATAACATGTTCAAGATCCTTTTCATATTTTTTTATGTGCACATCAAATACACCAAAGCAATCCTTGGCAATGACACATATTATTTGTATGTTCGTGTGCGTGTGCACATATATATCTATAACTATATATATATATATATATATATTAGTGCTGGCATAGATTAATTTTTTAATCTAGATTAATCTCACTGCAATCCTGTAGTTAATCTAGATTAATCTAGATTAAAATTATAGATTTGAATTTTGCCAAAGACATTCAAAATAATATCTATCTATCTAAATGATGAAAATGCATCACAACATGCTTGAGAAAGCTGTTCTACTATAATATTTGGTAAAGAAAAATAATGTTCCATAAGATTTACTTTGGTGTTTAACTTTTTTATTTTGTTAAACACAGACATTTAGGAGCACAGGTTCTGTCTCCATGTGGAAAAAGCTTTTTCCTGCTAACTGGAATGAACAGCAGAGGGCGCAGCCTCTGATAACATGACCCTAACTGAACTGTGGGCCTACATTAGAGGTCATGAAGAATACCATTAACAGTCAGCAGCTCTGTGACACAGCTTGAGCCAATCACTCCGGTCACTAAGGCAGACCAGCTTCCGCCTTGTTCACACCCCCTCCGCGTGAACAAGGCGGAAGGTAGGTATACATCCGCGCTTAAACAACAAAGTGAAATTGGTGCCTCGCTCACTGTATAGACCCAACTTAGTGAATAGTTTATCGCGCGATAATTTCCTTATCGCGATAAGAATCCAGATTAACGCAGCACGTTAACGGCCCAGCACTAATATATATATATATAAATATCTATCTATCTATCTATCTACCTACCTATCTCTCTCTCTCTCTCTCTCTCTCTCTCTCTATATATATATATATATATATATATATATATATATATATATATATATATATATATATATATTAGTGCTGGGCGTTAACGGCGTTAACGTGCTGTGTTAGCTGGATTCTTATCGTGCGATAAGGAAATTATCGCGATAAACTATTCACTAAATTGGGTCTATACAGTGAGCAAGGCACCAATTTCACTGTAGCGGATGTATACCTGAATTACGGAGGGCGTGAACGAGGCAGAAGCTGGTCTGCCTGAGTGACTGGAGTGATTGGCTCAAGCCGTGTCACAAAGCTGCTGACTGTTAATGGTCTTCTTCATGACCTCTAATGTAGGCCCACAGTTAGGGTCATGTTATCAGAGGCTGCGCCTCTGCTGTTGATTCCAGTTAGCAGGAAAAGCTTTTTCCACATGGAGACAGAACCTGTGTTCCTAAATGTCTGTGTTTAACAAAAAGTTAATCTTATGGAACATTATTTTTAATTACCAAATATTATAGTAGAACAGCTTTCTCAAGCAGTTTGTGATGCATTTTCATCATTTAGATAGATAGATATTATTTTGAATGTCTTTGGCAAAATTCAAATCTATAATTTTAATCTAGATTAATCTAGATTAAAAAAAATAATCTATGCCCAGCACTAATATATATATATATATATATATATATATATATGTATAAGATAAGATAAAATAAGATAAGATAAGATAAGATAAGATAAGATAAGATAAGATAAGATAAGATAAGATAAGATAAGATAAGATAAGATAATCCTTTATTAGTCCCACAGTGGGGAAATTTCCAACATTGCAGCAGCAAAGGGATAGCAAAATAGAAAGATAACTGTGCGAAATAAACTATATTAATAAATAAGTACAAAACAAGGAATGTGCAGGTTAAAGATGAAGGAAAAAAAGCACAGAGGACGACATAAACAAACAATATATACAGTATTTACAATGCCGAGAAACTCAACAGTTAAAGAATGTTTACAGTTGCATGAGTGAAAGTGAAATTGCACTTGTGGTATTAAGCTGTACAAGTGGAGTCAGTTATTGTTGTGTGTGGTCTACTGGGAGCAGTGCTGGTTGTACAGTCTGACTGCAGCAGGGAGGAAGGACCTGCTGTAACGCTCCTTCACACACTTGGGAGGAAGCAGTCTGTCACTGAAGGAGCTTTCCAGTGCAGTCAGGGTGTCATGCATGGGGTGGGAGTCGTTCTCCAGCATGGATGACAGCTTAGCCATCATCCTCCTTTCTCCCACCACCTGCACTGAGTCTAAGGGGCACCCCAGGACAGAGCTGGCCTTCTTGATAAGTTTGTCAAGTCTCTTCCTCTCAGCAGTTGTGATGCTGCTGCTCCAGCAGACCACTCCATAGTAAATGG
The DNA here is from genome assembly GCF_026936395.1 of Plectropomus leopardus. Classification (NCBI taxonomy): domain Eukaryota; kingdom Metazoa; phylum Chordata; class Actinopteri; order Perciformes; family Serranidae; genus Plectropomus; species Plectropomus leopardus. The sequence goes on along the minus strand of NC_142194.1, from coordinate 30,945,722 downwards.
CTGATGCCACTACAGAGTCAAAGAAGGTCCTCAGGAGTGCTCCCTGCACTCCACAGGACCTGAGTCTCCTCAGCAGGTATAGTCTGCTCTGACCCTTTTTGTAAAGTGACGTTGTGTTGATTGATCAGTCCAGTTTATTGTTCAGGTGAACACCCAGGTACTTGTAAGAGTCCACTATCTCAATGTCCATTCCCTGGATTTTCACCGGTGTCAGAGGGGAGCGTCTGCACCTGCGGAAATCCACCACCAACTCTTTGGTTTTCCCCACATTGATGTGGAGGCGGTTCCGCTGGCACCGGTCCACAAAGTCCTGAGTCAGTTCTCTGTACTCTCTGTCGTCCTCATCTATGATGAGACCGACAATTGCAGCGTCATCAGAGAACTTTTGCAGGTGGCAGTTGGTGGAGTTGTACATGAAGTCTGCAGTGTAGAGGGTGAAGAGGAAAGGAGCCAAGACGGTTCCCTGCGGGGCCCCCGTGCTGCAGACGACCATGTCAGAAACACAGTCCTTGGCCCTCACGTACTGTGGTCGGTCCGTGAGGTAGTCCAAGATCCAGGATGAAAGGTGGGAGTCCACGCCTGAGTCCTCCAGCTTGTCCCTCAGAAGCTCAGGCTGAATGGTATTGAATATATGGTATATATTGCTAGTTGTGTTATAGGTTGTAAAGACATTGTTGTATCCCATCTGGCTGTGTCCTTAATGCATTGATATGGTCACTTGTGGGAATTGGCAAGGTTTGCTTGCATGGAGACATATGACACCAAAACCAGCGTTTCTGTTTTATCCTCTGCATGTATCTATAGCACAACATATTTAGTACCTTAAGAGTGGAGGCACTAGAACCGGCACTGCGCTGATCTGTGAGCTATGTCACTCTTTAGTCTCATACATCAAAAGTTTGTACACGTTTAACTTCTTTTTCTGTTGAACTTATTTGAACATGAACTGCTATCATACTCCAGGGAGTATATGAGGACAGCTAAATGAGTACGAATGACATACTCCAGGGAGTATGTTAGCCTCAAAAGCTAGGAAGTCTCAAAAGGCTTATCAGTCTATTATAATTTTTTTGGGGAAGTCAGTAACAAGCATGTCCCACACGTGATTGTTATTGGCTGTTACCACATACATGCTACTTAATTGAAAACACAAAACAAACAAAAAACAAAAACAAAAAAACAGCACTGACACTACAATAGCAGTGAAATAGCAAATATAGCTAAGTAAATGGTCAGTTGTTGAAATTTCATCATGTAGAAGATCGAAATCTAAGACATGAAATTCCATTAAGAGCATCAGGTAGTGGACCCAGAGGTAGAGCTAAGGGGTGGCTTCAGCCCTGATTTTTTTTTTTTCTTAAATCCTTATATCTTGTAGGTTTTGAAAACGATCAAATTTTTTTGTTGTTTTTCCATAATCTTTCTTTCTTTTTTTTTTATTAGGAAAAGATACAAAAACAATTGTGTATGCTATCAACTATCTTTCTTAAGAAGAAAGTCAGACTCAGCAGGTCAGATTATTTAAAAAATCAGCCAAGAAATTGCAATAGGTGAATATCTACTCTATAGGCTTGCCATAGATAGAACAGACATGCACTAGGATGTTTGGGAAAATACATATACTGAACAATGGCATCAGCTAGCAGAGGAGAAGTTGTATGGTCTGAAAGATAATCACCGTACTTCTCCAGATATAACAACATTTCAAACAGAAGCCTTAAATAACACAGAAACAACAGTTTTCCTTCATTTTTCTGTTCATATGAAAGTAAGGGGCTTTATGAGCACCACACTGCAGCGCCAAGTCAAGTGAGAACTATAATTCAAAGCAGTCAAGGTCTGAGCTCCAGTGGAACTTCATAGTGTGAACAGAGGCCACATCCCAAGTCCTTTAAATTGCATCCATGCTTCTCCCACTTGCGCATTTTCCTTGCTACTCAGCCCTGTCCACCAGGGATGCATGGATAGTTTCCTCTGAAGTGTGACATGAAGCAACGCCCGTTTCTGACGACGGTAGTAGTTGATCAGCTGATCAGGGCCACTGCTTGTCATTTGGGTGACCTAAGCATAATGTATTGCTCACACAAGTCAGGAAAAAGGTCCTAAAACTTAACAAACTCCGCATATATGTTCCACTATAGCACAACTATAGATCAGACATTTTTCAGCAGCCGCTCTGCTGAGAAATTCATATGTCTGATATGGCCCTAACTCAGAGTTAATGCATTACTCATGATTGTGACTGATGATGATCTTACTGGGTTGTTTTGGTGTGCTCTCTAGTACTGGTGCCATACACACAGTGCGAAATGTCCACGCCAGTTGCAGCAGCACTGCAACTGATAACAGCTGGATCAGCTGTCAGTCGACTTTAACAGCTGGAGAGACTTTTGACAGAGTTGATGTCACATGTACACTGTGCAGACAGCCTGATAACACAGATAAAGTTCGGCCTGTTAGTTGCAGGGCAGCAGAGTTTCTCTGTTTAAGAACACATGAACAACAACCTGCACTCTGTATTCATACTGTACTGTGTCCCATTCAATGTCACAGAGTGTTCTTATCTGTCATGTGTTCTTATCTTATTAAGGCTGTTCATTATTTCCATCTGTAGGCTATTAATTTATTTTTAGATAGTAAATTCCTTATTATACAAGAGTTAGTTCCAACCAAACAATTTGACTGGTCGAGAGGCATTCCATGAGTGTTGATATAGGAGTACAACATCACTGGGACTGTTAACTTTTAACTATCCATGTATCACTCCGCTTCATGGCCATCCAAAATCCGTTAATTAGTGTAAGAGTGAAAGTGGGATATGTTTTATAAGTGGGATATAATTTTCAAGTGTGTCTTGAGCTGACTGTACATGCATTGGAGTTACTAAAAGTTATGAGGAAGCCCTGGAGGGGGCAGCTGTGATGGACGAGTTTTGTTAAACCACCGTTCACAAGGAGTAAACCAGCTGTTACAGATGTTACAAGGATGTGCAGTGAGAGAGGGACACACTTGTCTGACACTATCCACAGCCTGAGAGACACCGACACACACACATGCTGTCTGATACAGGACTCAAGGTGATGGAGATCACGGCAGTGAGTGGACATGCGCTGATTTCACTAAAAAGAGATAAATGTTCATGATCCTCAGCAGCTGCTCTGTGCATAACATGAAGACCAAGCTCACACAGATTAGCAAGCAGCATGCAGGAAAATGTTAATGCGTTGCTAGGCACCAGCTGTCACATCCAGCGACTGCAGAACTACTTTTTGTTGGTGGAGCCAGAAAAATCATTAAATAAACAAACAAATCAAATTAGCCTTAAAAGTTGTGACAACTGTGACAGTTTTGGAAAACGTCGTTCTGTGTTAATATCAATGTTACACAGCATTAAAGAAAAAAAACATGAATTAAAAAGACATTCTGAGAATTAACAGGACCTTCCGGTAGTCAGCCAATCAGATGCTCAGAATTATACACAGTGTGTGAATATTCATGAGGTCCTGCTATACCACAACCTATCTACAGGGGGCACTTGGGTGATACACAGATTATACACAATTTCTGTTTTTTATGTATTAACAGGACATCTCGAGATTTTTTGTATTTGGGCTCTACACACCAATAGAAACACTTCTACGCTTTTAGATTTCTTTCAAAATTAGCAGGACACCGACCCTGTCCTTCTAATTTTAAATGTCCTGCTAGTGTCGGCATGTATTCATATGAAATGTCCCTATAATTCACATATACCAACAAACACACACACACACACACACACACACACACACACACACACACACACAGAGCCATCCTGGTATGTGCGTAACTTTTCCAATACACAGATGCCAGTTAGTGATGCCTGGTCTACTTGTAATTACTAGTAATTAATGGCAGCATTGGCCCTTGTAGCCCCCCAGGTGTAGTGGGCCCTCATTTGGCCCTCGTGGCCAATTTAAGTTGCCAGTTAGTTATTAATGGTCCACGAGGGCACACAAGTGTGTCTCTCTGCCTGTATCTCTGTCTCACTGTCTCATCTCACTGTCTATCTCTATCTCTGTCTATCACAGTGTGTATCTCTCCCTGTTTGTCTTTCTCTCTCTCTGTCTGTCTCTGTCTGTCCCTCTCTCTCTGCATCTCTTTGTCTGTCTGTCTCTCTGTGTCTTTTTGTCTGTCTCCTTCTTTGTCTGTCTTTGTGTGTCTCTCTGTCTGTATGTCTCTCTTTCTCTCTATGTCTGTCTCTGTCTTTCTATCTGTCTGTCTCTCTACCTTTCTCTCTCTTTCTGTCTGTCTTTTTGTCTGTCTGTCTTTCAATCTGTCTGTCTTTCTACCTTTCTCTCTCTTCATCTCTTTGTCTTTCTGTGTCTCTCTGTCTCTCTTACTCTCTGAGTCTGTCTCTCTTTCTGTCAGTCTGCCTGTCTCTGTCTTTCTCACTGTCTGTTTCTCTTTCTATGTCTTTCTATCTGTCTGTCTGTCTGTCTGTCTGTCTGTCTTTCTACCTTTCTCTCTCTCTTTGTCTCTTTGGCTGTCTTTGTGTGTCTCTCTGTCTATCTGTCTCTCTTACTCTCTGTGTCTATCTCTCTGTCTTTCTGCTTGTCTCTGTCTTTTTCTCTCTGTCTGGCTTTGTTTCTCTCTCTTTCACTCTCTCTGTGGCTTTCTGTTTGTCCTTCTCTTTGTGTCTCTGTGTCTTTCTGAAGTAGTTCTACAACAGCTATTATTACTACTACTAGTGTTACTACTACCATTACTGCTAACACCGGTAGTTTTGCACTCCGTCTTATACTATTCTTATACTTCTCTTATACTTCTTATACTATTACCACACTATTATTGCTACTGTAAATACAGCTTTTTCTACTACTGCCATTACTGCTTCTTATACTATTACTGCCCCTTGTAGTGACAGGTGTACTGTTATTTCCTTTACTTCCTATTAATATTACTAATAATACTTCTCTTGTACATTTTTTTTTGCTAAACTGCTACTTCTGCATACTTTGAGCTACAGAAACCATCTAAATATCAAAATGTTGTGCTGTTCAAAGACAGTTATGCCTCTCATTTTACTCCTCTCAATTTTTACATTTTATGCCTCAAAATATTTTTAAAAAATTATTAAACCTTTTCAGTTAACATCAACTTATTCCTTTGACACTCTTCCAGTTCAACTCATAGCTTCTTCAGTTAAAAGCAATTCAGCCTTCATTTTTGCCAGTTGTTCAGATATTTCCATCAATTTTTTGTATATTTCATCATTTTCAGCTATATATTTCTGCATTTTGAGCTATACATTTCTACAATTTCAGCTATGTATTTCTGCTCTTTCAGCTATATATATTTCTGTATTTTCAGCAATATATTTCTACATTTTCAGCAATACTTTTCTGCATTTTTCAGCTGTGATTTAAGCCAATTACAGCTCAAAGCATCCACACGCATGTTCCGCAGTAAATGCATTATCTAGTTCATTATATATTCTAGTTCAATATATATGTGTATATATGTCTGGGAAATCTATGAAATCGGTATATAAATAATAAACTTTGTGGTGGCTAAAATCAGTGTTGAGTGCAAATACTTGTATACTAAAGGGCTGGATTGCTTAGAACGAATGTGTGATATATAGCACCCAGTTGAATGAGATGCTCACAGTTAGTGTACGCTTGATAAGATCCAACCATATTTTGGAAAGATCAGTGTGACTGTGAAGTTTTTGGGAATTATAAGCCCATTGGAGGTGTAAGCATATATGTCCAAGTGAGTCAGCTCAAATATGGAGAAATAAACGGGGAAATTAAAACCGTTACTTTAACCTCTTTCAGGTCCTGCTGCATTAATGATAGACAAATGGTTTCTTGTACCATGACCTTTCTTCTCTCCATCTGACCCCCAAAGAGACAATGACTAACCTTGCTTCTCCCAAGAACACTCTTTCTCCAACAGCAGTATCTTTCAATTATTGGTTGCGTCCAAGTGGAGAAAAGAGGCGTGCACCAAATACCCATGATGAGTTTTCCCAATCCTCAGCCATGACCAACACGGAACCAAGCACATAGCAACTGGGATCTAGAAGTGTTTGTGTACAGGCCATGGCAGCCAGATGGACGGAAGGGGGTTGCAGAGGAGCTGCCTGACCCACAAAAGACTGGAAGCCACAGCAATGCAACAGATATTGGCCATGTATACTCCAATTCTGCAGGAAGTAGAGGCAGTTGAATTAGGGGAATTTACCACAATGATGGATAGGCTGAAGCAGCACTTATGAGGCAGTGCATACCACTTTTCCCTTGAGGATCTGCTTGTCTGAAATCCACAACACCAAGCAGAAGGAGGGTAAGTCAGTTGCTGATTATCGTACATGTCTTCCAGATCACTTTGGCATTGACACAGAAAATGAAGCTTACAGTGACCTGTTAAAGACTGCCCTGGTGAATAATCTCCATCCAGACCTCAGAAACTGTGTCATGGTTACCTGTGTTGGCTGGGAAACTCAACCCATTGTAACTGTCTTGACACATGTCCTGCATGCTGAGAGGAATAAGGTAGATTCATGTTTTATCAACAGGGGGGCCCACAACATTAAGGAAAACACTGGGAGAACAACAAAGGGAACAGGAGATGGGTTTCACGTCCGGTGCCTCAAGAGCAGTACAGCAGCACTGATGGCCACAAGCTGAGGTGCTACAGATGTGAAGTCTTTGGACATATGGCATGTGATTGTGCTACTCCTTGGATTGATGAACATGAGGGACAAGATCAAGAGGATTGTTGGTGATGCAGACATAGGAGACAGGTCAGAGCATTGAGCAGCACACAGACAGAAACACTGACCCAGGACTTCCACCGTGCTTTGGCATCTGGCAAAAATAGGAGCCTTGCGTATCTGATCCACAAGCTTCCAGACTGACGGAGCTGAGACGGAATCAATCTGCATCGCAGCAAAGCCAGTGGAAGTTAATACATAGACTAGAGCGTAATCTATTTGCTCCATCTACCGTGACAGTTCGAAACCAGACCACACATGGATCTGGTGGAAATTAGGAGTTACAGACAAATGATGACATTGACAAACCAGTTGTTGCATACCAACAATTTGTTAAGTTAACACTAGATTCCAAGACACCCCTATAGTAAACCTTAAGGTACAGGGCGTTAATTTGACATTCGTTATAGAATCAGGAGCAGAGGTTTTAGGCTCCTGAATGTTTGCAATGTGTGTCACATGTCTCACCAAGAACAAGAGATTACACAAATGACCATGTAAAAGACAGTCAGCCCAGAGGCCATTCAAGGCATTGCTCCTGACATTAAGTCACTCATAGATCAAAATGCCACTGTGGAATGCTCTAATTCACCCTCCATCTTGCTTGAAAGGAACTCAAAGGGGGGCTGGGGACCAGTTTAAGTCCTAAGGGAGTACAATACCCAATCCCCCCAGTGTCATCCAGCTTTCTATGTGCTATGTCAGTCTTTTCTGAGTTTGTATCTGTCCTTTTTTTATCTTGGTTTTTAGTATATAATAGTTATAATTTTATCATAGGGTCAGAGTCAGCCTAGCTATGGTGTTGAAAAGAAATCTGGGATTGTTTTTATTTTCCTCAATTAATGATGAATAATAGTTTGCTCTGGCATGGAGGAGGGCCTTTCTATACATATTATGATTGTCCTGCCAGAATAAACAGAACTCTTTCAAGTTGGTTGAATGCCAATTTCTTTCAAAAATGTTTTTTCTTTCAAAAAATTTCGCGGTTTGTTTCAATTTGCGGATCTGGGGGTTAAACCATGGAGCTAATTTTTTTTGTTTCATTATTTTCTTCTTGAAAGGTGCAACGTAGTCGAGACCTGATGGCAGTGAGCCAGTAGCACTATCAATGAGACAATCAATTTGAAAATTATTTAAATTAGTAAAAGCATTCTCAGTCAAATTGAGACATGGTTAAAGGTAGAAGGAATCAATTAAATTTAGCTACTGCACCATCAGACAGACATCTCGTATAGTAACTCCTATCTATGATGATGCAGAGGACCACATCGCACTCCTGACACTTCCAGAGAGAGGCCTGATTCTTCTGCCTGCTCTGCTTGCAGTGAACACAGAGTTTACATCCATATGAGGCCCTGCTGCTTGTTTCAGTTTGCGGATCTGGAGGTTAAACCAAGAGCTAGTTTTCGTTGTTTCAGTATTTTCTTCTTGAAGGGTGCAACAGTGTCGAGAGCTGATCGCAGTGAGCCAGTAGCATTATCAACGAGATAGTCAATTTAAGTTAGTAGGAGTATTCTCAGTGGCTGTAAGACATGGTGATGATGTCAATGCAGAAGGAATCGGTTTCTTAAATTTAGCCACTGCTGAATCAGATAAACATCTAGAATAGTAACTCTTACTGAGAGGCTTGTAGTCGAGTAATAAAAAATTGAAAGCTATTAAATAATGGTCTGACAAAGCAAGAATCTCAGGAAAGACTAATAAATCTTCAATATCGATGCCGTATGCAAGGACTAGATCGAGGGTGTGATTGTAGTGGTGTGTGGGTTTATGTACACACTGACTGAAGCCAATTGAATCCAAAAGCGTGGAGAAAGCAAAACTAAGGCTATCACTATTAATATCCATGTGAATGTTAAAATCCCCTACGATAATAATTTTGTCTGATTTAAGCACTAAACTTGATATAAGCTCAGATAATTCAGATAGAAATTCAGAGTATGGGCCGGGGGCGCGGTACACTTTAACAAATACAATTGGCTGTAGTTTTCCAGGATGAGTGAGAAAGACTAAGTAAAAAGGCTTTCAAATGAACTATAGTTTAGCTTAGCCTTAGTGTGAATTGCTAAGCTTGAATCAAAAATAGTAGTGACTCCCTCTCCTCGGTCAGTGTCCCGGGCAATGTGACTATTTATATGACCAGGAGGAGTGGATTCATTCAGGCTAACATACTCATCAGGATAAAGTCAGGTCTCAGTGAGGCATAATAAATCCGTATGGTTATCCAATATTAAATCAGTCACTATATGAGCCTTGGTTGATAAGGATCTAACGTTCAAGAGTCCGCATTTAATTCTCCTGTTATGATGCTGTTTGACAGGAGATTAGTCAATTTTTACAAGATTTTCTTGTACAACTCCCCTTTTGTTTATTAGCTTTAAACAAATGAAGTGGTCGGGGGACAGACACCGTTTTTATAACATTTACATTATGGGTGTGTGACTGTGCTGGAGGAAGCTCAGAGAAGCGTGTAAGACTGCGACTCTGCACCCTGGTCCCAGCTCTGGGATGTCATGGCTTTGGGCCTCTAATAAACTCAGCCACATTCCTAGAGAGGAGAGCAGCTCCATCCAAAGTGGGATGGATGCTTTACCTCCGGATAAGACCAGGATTCCCCCAAAAGGAGTGCCAATTATTGACAAAGCCCACATCATTTGCTGGACACCACCACGACAACCAGCAGTTGAGCAATGACGTGCAGCTAAACATGTCATCACTGGTCACATTGCGGAGGGATCCAGAGAAGATTACGGTGTCCGACATCGTCTTTGCGTATTCACACACTGACTCTATGTTAATTTTAGTGAACTCCGTTTGGCCTAACCAGGTGTCATTGCTGCCGACGTGAATGATAGTCTTATCGTATTTATGTTTAGTCTTAGCCAGCAGCTTCAAATTTGAGTCGACGTCACCCGCTCTGACCCCAGGGATACATTTGACTATGGCCGCTGGTGTCACTAACTTCACGTTTCGCAAAATAGAGCTACCAATGACCAGGGTTGTGTCCTCGGCCGGTGTGTCGCTGTGCGGGGAGTACTTATTTGAAACGTGAAGGGGGTTGGGAGGTGTACCGTGGGCTTCGGCTTACTATGCTTCGCTCGGACAGTCACCCAGCCTCCCGGCTGCACAGGGGTTGCCAGGGGACGGCTAGCAGAGGCTATGCTATGTCGGTCCGCACCGGCTATAGGGGGGCTTGCTAACTATCGCAGCTAAAGAGGGATTATCCACGGTGCAGAGCCGCGCTTCCAGATCGCTAAGCCTCGCCTCTGGCGCAGCAAATAAAATACATTAGTTACAGGTACCACTATCACTAAAGGAGGCAGAGGAGTAACTAAACATCTGACACACTGAGCAGGAGAAAGCAGAAGAGGGAGAGGAGCAGGGAGAAGACATCACTAACCAGAGCTAATGCTAAAGAAGCTAACAGTGAGTGAGCGGCTGTGTGAATAAACAGCAAAACCGCTTAGAGGAGAAGACAGCCGTGAGTGATTAAGTAAAACTTCTGTGACTTTTCAGTTACAGACAAATAAAAAGCAGTCGAAGTCAGGAACAAGTTAAAAGATTAGCTGAGAATCGCTCGTAGGAGCAGCTCAGAGATGCTACCGGAGTCACAAAGATGCACCGGAAGTGAGGTAACACGCTTACCCGCAGTACGTCAGCACGTCATAGAAAGCATCCTGACTGGAAACATCACAAACTGGCTAGTTCGTGCACAGCCCAGGACAGGAATGCTCTACAGCGGGTGATTAAAAAAGCCTAGAACATCACTGGTTCCCATCTACAGAGCATCAGTAACAGTGGTGAAGTGAGATGTCTACACAGAGCCCAAAGTATATTAAAAGCCCGTAATTTCCAAGGGCTGTGAGAGTTCTCAACTCCTCCTTGACACCAAAATGATAAGATAGCAAGATTTAGTAAGACCTTTAATTTAATTTCTTCTTAAACCAGGTTTAAGAAAAATGACAATAAATCTACCTTGTATCTTAATCATTTTAGTTATTTTCCTTGCCCGCACTGATGCAAAAATACATTTGCCAGTGATCATTCTAAACTAAATACTACTCCAGTGATGAAATCCGGGTCACAACCATTTTAAGCTCAAAATATAGTTACTTAGTAAAAATAACCTACTGATTTTCCTGATCAGGGAATGGAGTCCCGTGATGTACAGTGATTAAATAAATGTGTCACTGCAATTTTTTGTAGTTTGATGTCCAGTCTTTTTTCTGATTAGAAATCTGCCAAATTGGGTCCTTAATGACATTACTAATTATTATTAATGCCGTCAAACAGGGGCAGTATTGTAGTGTAGTGATTAGCACTGTTGCCTCACAGCAAGTGGGTCTCCAGTTTGAATATGGGTAGGGATGAGGTTCTCAGGGTGTACCCCGCCTCTTGCCCAGTGACAGCTGGGATAGGCTCCAGACCCCCGGGACCCCAAAGAGGACAAGTGGTTTTGGACAATGTATGACTGAATGAATCATTAAAACCCAGTGACATGGCAATTAGACCAATTTTTTTAATATACCCCCTTTTTGTGGATTTTAAGAGAAGATGATTACATAAAATTATTTTAAATATTGATGAGACATGTCTTGTTTTGGGTTTTTTTTTGGGGGGGGGGGGTGAATTGTGATATTAATCGAGTTATAAAAAGTAATCTTCAGAATAATCTATAGGTAAATTGCTAGATAAGTTAACTGACTGAAAAAAAAAAAATCATAAGTTTAATCGAGACAAAAAATAATTGAAAGGTGCCGCCCTAATGCTGAGTCTGAATGTGTGTAGGTCATGATTCATAGTCCAGCATGTGTAAAATGGATGACAATGTCAATTAAACATACCCAGGGTCAGCCAAGGAATACGCAGCACTCTGATAAGCTCTCTGGCTGGTGAACTGTTGGTTGGTCTGGGGTCAGTGGGAAGCTCAAAGTTGAGAATGAACATGATAACCAGTCCATCTTCATTCTTCACTGGAACCACATCTATTGCACAGTGGAAACACACTCCTGCAAGAGAGACACACAGCAGAATGAGAGTTCCTATCAGAGATGTGAGCAGCTTCTGTGTAGAAAGAAAAAAGTCAGTAGATTTATGTCATTCTGAACAACTTGTCTTGATGGTGACATCAGACAGTAGTCTAAATGGTTAAAGTACTGCTTTTTATATCATCAAAGTGTAGACGCCAATTGACATATGCACTATTTTAAAACAATTTATACCCCATTAGGATGACATCTTAAAAATACTATGCTTGTCCATTATTTAACTCTGCCTAATGACGTTTAAGTCCAATGATTCACCTGATGAGTCTGTTACACTGAACAGTTTGCATAGTTTCTAGACAAAAAACGGTTTCATGTATTGTACATTCCATTATATTCATGATATTTAACCAGTTCAGAAGAGTCTTCATGTTGCTGGCAAAGGAGTAGTTTCCCTGGAGTGGTGCATTGCCCAAGGGTAAAACAGTAAAGTAGAGAAAACCATGGCCAACACTGTAAAAAACAAATCTTGAAAAAAATCTAGAAATACAGCACTAGCACAGAAGATCTCTACAGTCAGCACAGTTTCAAGATTTGTGCCACCAATTCAGTATCGGTGCTGACTGTAAATTCCTGTCAAGAGCTGCTAACTTGAACTTCCACGGCAATGTATATGGACGATTACTGCCAAAACTCTTTGAACACCAAAATAAAGTCATCATTGAGTCAAAGTAAATGTTTGTATCAAGTTTGATGAAATTTGTTGAGATATCACTTTCACGAGTATGGGACAAATGCAATGTCACTGTGACTTTGATCTCTGTCCAACAAAAATCTAATCAGTTCATACTTCAGTCTGCTTGGATGTCTGTGCCAAATTTGGAGAAATGACCTCAAGATGTTCTTGAGATATTGTATTCACAAGAATGACACTGATGAAATTACAGTGAGCTTAACCTTTTATCACCAAAGTCTAACCCAATCATCCTTGAATCCAAATGATTGTTTGTGCCAAATTGGAAAAAAAATCCCTCAAGGTTTTCTCAGGACATTGTGTTCACAAGAATAAGACAGACAAGGTCACAGGGGCCTTAACCTCTGACCTATGACCACCAAAATCTTATAAGCTCATCATTAAATCCAGGTAAATTTTTGTGTCAAATTTGAACAGATTCCATTGAGACGTTCTTGAGATATCACGTTCACAAGAATGTGCCAGATGGACAGGAGGATGAATGTCTGTATGTACATATGGATGGAAGGACAACCTGAAAAACATGAAAAAAAAAAACCAACAATAAAACAAAAAGAAATGCCTCCGTCCTCAGTGATCGCTGGCACAGAGGCATTAAAACATCTTTACCACAATCATTTATCCAATAATAGACCCTGAAAGTCCCCTTAGAACCCCAATGGGGCATTGGGGTTTTAATGATTTCTCTTTATGGTGTTTATAATTGAAGGTGGTATAAAGCACAAGTGTGTAATTTTTATCAATCTCCTGTCAAAATGATGAGAGCAGTGTCATTTTTGTTTAATGTAGACCTTTTATTTGCATGCTCTTTGAGGGTGCATGATGATGACTCAGACACATACTTCAGACTTAGGTCATGGTGACTTGAATTGGACTCTTCTTTGCTCACTCAGACTTTGAATTGGACTGTGGAGTTGGTGACTCGACTACCCACCAAAACTGCCAAAGTTGTAACACAAGCAAGAAAATATGAAATCACTTTGCCACTCTTACGCTAATTTATGAGTGATGCATGGATGAGGGAATGATGAATTATGGCTGGCAGTGACAGTCCAGACAAAGTGATCACCAGTATACATGAAAGTCTTCTCAGCCTCTTTACTCATTCCAAAGCTTTTTTACTTTCTATGTCGAGTTCATTCGTGCTTGACACTAGTGAACAGCATTAACAAATCCAGCAACACACTGTAAAATTAGCTGTTAAAATATTGCTATTTATCACTAACATCCTCTGCATTGATTATGAATATCATCAACAACATCCTGATTAAGCTGTAGAAAAAGCCACACACAAAAATATTTACCTTCTGCAATGTGCAGAAAACTATCAATGGAAAATACCTAACAATGAAGACAAGTTTTTCTTTAGATGGCAAGGGAAGCAACTGAAAATCCTGCATGGCATAGCTTTCAAGCTTGTTATTCTTTCATCTACTACTTCCTGGCTGAAGTATTGTTATGCATAGTTTTCCTGATTTGTCTTTACCTTTTTTATCTTCCATTGGCATATGCTTATTGTACCATCACAAAAAGGATGTGGCCAGAAGCGGAACATGCTTCAATCTCCATTTTCAACCTCGAGGGCAGTCCAGCTTTGTACTCTTTGCTATGCATTATATTTGACATAATTAATCCAGAATTCCAAACACTGTCCACATACATTTTTTGTGTACATAAATGAGCGCCTAAGGAAAAGAGGGCTGAACTGCTACCTGCCATGAGAGAAGCCAGAGCAAAGGGTAACTATGCCATAATCAGCTATGATAGGCCAAAGACACACTGGATCATCCTAGTTAAGGGACATTGAAAGACAGGTAACCATAAGACTGTCAGTCAGTCATTTTCTGTAACAGCTTGTAAGGGTCACGGGGCAGCTGGAGTCAATCCCAGCCGTCATCGGGCGGAAGGCGGGGTACACCCTGGACAGGTCGCCAGACTATCGCAGGGCTGACACATATAGACAGACAACCATACACACTCACAGTCACACCTAAGAGCAATATAGAGTCACCAATCTACCTGAGCTGCATGTCTGGGGGAGGAAGCCGGAGACCCCGGAGAGAACCCATGCAGACACGGGGAGAACAACACCGTGCTGCCCCACCATAAGACTGTAAAGTCTGTAATTTAAGATTGTGATTTTAATATGCCATAAACTGTATGTCTATTAAATTGTCAAAGAAAGGACTTACAATTGCCCATCTTAACATTTGTAGCCTAAAAAACAAGCTGTAAGACCTAAGTTTTGTGTTGCAGGAAAATAATGTGCATATAATGGTTATATCAGTAGTTGAAAACAGCAGAGAAATATTTAATATAGTATTTTTTTTCTCAAAAAATGTCAGGAGTCATTTGACATTATTGGCATAATACTTAAAATAACAGTTGGGTTGATAAGACAGAAAATGCAAGCAATTTTGTACATGACTTTTAGATACATTTTTAAAAACAAAACTGTAAAAAGGAAGTTACTTTCTGTGAAATAAAGTTTTTCCCCTTTTTTAAAGTGAATAATTTTAATAAGTTTGAGAGAAAAACTATATAGTGGCCTTCTTCCAGAGCACTTTGTGAGAGAATAATGTAATAAACCTGTAATCAACCTTCCTTACAGATCTGAGTGGGACATTTTGTCAGCTGAAACTGGTATTTCAAAAGATTTCCTCAGATATATTAATTAATTATTAACAAATTTAGGCATGGCCTAAATATGTGTAGTCTCGCTTATTTTAACTTCACTCTCACATCTGTAGTCCATTGAAAAAGATATTTTAAAAAGTTTGGGGCAGAAATATGTCTAGTTTAGTCTAGTTTCACTTCACTTTCACATCACATTCACATTATTTCTTTCAAGATAAGAATGCATCCCATGTATGTTGATTTATACACAAATCAAGATGCGGAAAGTGCAGACATTTTTATTGTGGAATGAGCAAAGATTCAAACCACTAACATGTTGGTACAAATGAGAATGGAACTCTTAATCTTTGCATTAAAGGGGTCCTATTATGCTCATTTCTTCTTCTCTTGCCGACTTCATCTGCAAACACTTGTGGCGAGGAGGGGGCGAATATAAGAATAATATTATTACCAAAAAAAAAAGGAAAAAGGGGCTCGGGTGAGTGAATATAAGAATAATATTACCAAAAAAAAGAAAAAGGGGTTCGACAACGTCACCCTGGGAATTTCATCCAGAGAATTCATTTTATAACTTAAGGCACACAGGTTTGTTAACTCAAAGGCAGGAGACGTGGTTCCAAAAATTAAAACACATTTTATTAAATAATTCTTGTTAAAAGCACTGGTCAACTATTCACACAGTAAGGGGGGAGGGAGAAAAACTTAATCGGGACTGAGGCCTAGTGGATGAACGAGAGCTAGTGCAGGGGAGGGATCCACCAAAAAAATAAATAAATAAAATAAAAGGAATCAACTTAAATCACCAGGCACATGTGACAGACACACTCAGTGAAGAAACCCACTCCCAGGGACACAGCAGACAAGGGAGACCACTACCAACACCAGCACCGCCATCACCGGCCTTCAGCAACTGCAAACAAGGGAAATTAAAGAAATTAGTGGGGTTACCACAGAACAATACAAAGCAAAGAAATAAATCAGAATCTAACAAAAATTATAATTAAAGGGGCAGGTCGCAAGCTTAAACTTAAAATATATCAATCAATAACTGCCCAAGCAGAACTTAAATATAACCAATCATAAACAAAAGGAAAGCGAAAGAAAAGAAAACAAAACCCAACAATGAACGAATTACATATAGAAGATCTTTCGATTTAACCTAATTAACAAATTAATTACATCAGTAGTCAAAATCAGGATTAATCAAAAGAAAAAAAATACAAATTAACCCATGCAACTAATCCAAAAGTAACAGAACGTAACCCGCACATTTACACACACGTTTACACACGTACATACAATATTTAAATTTGTGCTTCGCCCGTCGCGTGTGGCAGAGCAGCCGTCACGCACAGGACGTTTGAACAAGCATTTAAGCCTGTGCAGTGGAAGCCAAGCAGCAACAGGGCCAAGCAGAGGCGGTGGAGACGAGCAGCAGCGGAGACAAAAAAACCCAAAACAAAACAGAACAAAACAGCAGCGGCCCCGATCAGCTGGTTACATTAACACCTAGCCAAGAAAAATACTATTAGCATGGCTAAATGACTGAACATGATGCGGTGCGCGCTACGAGACACAAATACCTTTTCGGTCACAGCCGGCACACACACAGACACACACGAGAGAAGGGAGGGAGAGAGAGGAGTCCGGGCAGCGACCAGCGTTTACCTGTGACCACACTAGCATTAGCCAATTTAGTAGCATCAACCATACCGCAGAGAGAGAGAGGACACTTACCACGACCAACAAATGCAGCAGCACCTACACGGGGCACGGAGCAGCGCACAGGCAATCGCCCTACAACACAACACCAATGCCGTAAGCACACAAACAACCTGCAAGGTGAAGCAGCGTGCAGCCATACCTGTCGGCCGAGCGACCTCCGGCACGGAAGTAACGCACCGGTGATGACGGAGAGAGGCGCAAAAGGAAGAACTGGTGGGAGGAAGGCCACTTTTATACCAGCCCACCTCATCACGGCCACCAGCTGCGCTCATTACCAGCAGCGGCAAATGACAGCGGATAAACACCTCTATGCTGCTACATACTCATGTTCTTTAACTGCATAACACTAACCCGGCTTCTTCTCTGGAACATTTGTTCTACCTTTTTTTTCGCAGTTTTCCCTGATTGTGGCTATGCATGGTCAGTGTTGGGGGTAACGAGTTACAAAGTAACGAATTACTGTAACGATATTACTTTTTTGGGTAACGAAGTAAAGTAACGCATTACTCTAAAAATATCGGTAACTACACTACTTTACTAGACACAGGAACGCGCTTTCCTGCGTTACCTAGGCCGTGTTTGCCTGTGCTGTGTCTGTCTGTTTAAGTGGCGCAGGAATTATGTGCGTGCTGCGGCTGCTGTCTGTGTGCGTGCGCGACGCGTGCTGCATAGGGAGGGGCGAGTGACGTTGCTGCCGGTACGAACAGGAGAGAGGGAAATGGAGACGGAGACGGAGACTGAGACGGAGACGGAGACTGGGGGGTTCGGCCAGTGGCGATATTCCCACTATTTTCAATTTATAGCTCGAAAGGACAAAAATATTCGAGTGAAATGCACTCTGTGCCCAGGCGACAGGCTCCTTTCAACTGCTGCAAAGTCAATGAGCAACCTGTCCAAGCATTTGTCAGCCCAGCATGGCAACTCAAAACTTGTGGCAAAAAATCCTTGCCGGTCATCTGCAGGAGTCGATGAGCAGCCGACCCCGCCTAAACAGGCCAAGCTTTTTTCAAGTGTTGGAGCACAGAAGCAGGTAACACAGAAAGACATTAACAGGCTGGTTGCAGGGTTCATTGTAGAAGACGTGCTTCCCCTGTCGACGATTGAATCGCCCAGGTTTCACAAAATACTAGATAAAATACCCGCGACTCGCAAGCCAGTGTCCGACAGGAAAACATTTTCCCGTTACCTGGACAAGTGTTATTCCGACATGGAATCAAACCTCAAAAGAACCTTTGAGTCCCTGGATCATGTGTCCACCACCGCAGATATCTGGTCCGCCAATAATAAAAGTTGTTTAGGAATGACGGCGCATTGGATAGACAGCATTAGTTTTAAACGTGAAAAGGCTGCTCTTTGCTGCAAGAGAGTGAGAGGAAGACACACGTACGATGTCATAGCTTGCGAGATGGAGGGGGTTCATTCAGCGTTTGGGCTATCACATAAAGTAACAGCATGTGTCACTGATAATGGCAGCAATTTTTCAAAAGCCTTTAGAATGTTTGAATCCCACCCTGATGGTTCTGACTCTGACGAGCCACCTGATGATGAAGAGGAGGACGTCACTTTTACTGATGTTGCTGAAGCACTCTCCACAGGATCAGACGAGACATTTTCACTGCCACCTCATCTGCGCTGTGCATCACATACACTCAATCAGATCTCAAAAAATGACCTGGAGAAATGGCTGACCAGTAACAATGACTGTAAATCAGTTTACAGAAGTGCTCTTGCCAAGTGTACAGCACTCTGGACAAAAGCTAGTCGCTCTACTGTGGCCTCAGACCAGATTGAGGATGTGCTGAAAAGAAAGCTCCTCATACCCACTGCTACACGCTGGAACTCGACTCATGACGCCTTATCTCAGAACAGAAATCCCAATCAGAGATTTAAACACCATTTTTTCTAGACTGGGTCTTAAGGGCATTACTGAGCGAGAGTATCAGTTCCTGAAGGAATATTGTGCAATGACAAGACCTCTTGCTGCTGCATTAGATATACTACAAGGAGAAGATGATTGCTACTACGGCACCCTCCTGCCAACCTTGGAGATTCTCATGTCAAAGTTGCTTGCCTTGAAGGATGGCCTTTCCCAGATGACAGCTGGTATGCCTGGTGCTATTTTACAGGTAAACACATATTGAATAATAACATGAATAGGCCCTACCCTAACCCCTTACATAATATCTTGCAGTGTAGGCTATAGGCCTAGAATGTAATATAGCTGATTTAGCCCAGATTTATGAGGCTGTAAAAGCTGTTAATTTAACTGTATATGTTTGTCTAATGTAGCCTACTATTTTCTATCACAGGCAATCAAAGACAGATTTGCATCTGTCTTGGACAGCAAGGATGCTCTGATGGCTGCTGCCACATCACCCAAATTCAAGCTCCGCTGGCTCAAAGATGAGAAGAGAAGAGATGCTGTCCAAACCATGCTGATTTCTGAATGTCGTGCCCGGACTCCTCCTGAAGAGCCACTGATGAAACCAGCAGATCAGAGCCCTGCTACCTCCAGTCACAATGGCTTTTTTGATTTTGAAGATGACATTTCCTACACAGCAGAGACTAAAGTTATGGAGTACTTCAAAACACCTGGATCCGGCTGGGAGGTTCTCTCCAGGTTCCCCAGGATTAAGGAAATCGCAAAGCAGTACAACACTCCAATACCGTCAAGTGCACCGGTCGAAAGGCTTTTCAGCCTGGGCAGTATTGTTCTGACCCCAAGAAGGAACAGGCTGTCAGATAAAAGATTTGAAAGACTTTTACTCATGCGATACAATTGTTATTTTGAAGAATAGAGAGAAAAATTAATTGAGTGGGATAAAGTTGCACTTCCTGTTCTCTCTGTTGCATTTTATGTTTCCTGCATTGTGATAATTGCAACACACAATGTTTCATTAATAGGTTCAAGAGTTTGTGACAGCTGTCAGATAAAAGATTTGAAAGACTTTTACTTGTGTGATATAATCGTTATTTTGAAGAATAGAGAGAAAAATTAATTGAGTGGGATAAAGTTGCACTTCTGTTCTCTCTGTTGCACTTTTGTTGCACTTTATGTTTCCTGCATTGTGATAATTGCAACACAATATTTCATTAATAGGTACAAGAGTTTGTGACGGCTGTCAGATAAAAGATTTGAAAGACTTTTACTTATGCGATTTTGAAGAATAGAGAGAAAAATTAATTGAGTGGGATAAAGTTGCACTTCCTGTTCTCTTTGTTGCACTTTATGTTTCCTGCATTGTGATAACTGCAACACACAATATTTCATTAATGGTTCAAGAGTTTGTGACTTATAAACACTAAGTGTTGATAGAGCTATGATGTTTGTCCTGTATCTACTCGGTAAATTAAGAAATGGGAAAGTAAAGTAATAAGTAGTGAAGTTACTTTTCAAATTCAGTAACTAGTAAAGTAATTTCATTACAATTTACAGAAGTAACTAGTAATAAGTAACTAATTACTTTTTTTGAGTAACTTCCCCAACACTGCGCATGGTGATGGTTGTGCTGGTGCTGTGATCCTGCCTCTGGCGGTGTTTGTGTTGTGACTGCATTAATGCAGTACCTCAGCATGGATCGTGGTCATGGTTGTGCTGTTGCTGTTGCTGTGGTCCTATCTGTGGCTGTGCCTGTGTCATGGGCCTTGGCTCCACTGACAGTGTGATCCTGCACGACCCCAAAAACTACTGCCTTTATTATTAGTCATGCCCCCACTGCTATTATACACTGACTGTGACTGTTATCGCCAGCTACAATATTTGCATGTAACATTACATGCTGTCACGAAATACATTTATTAATCCTTATGTCTATTACTTTTGTTTATGTGTTTATGTCTGTTACTATTGTTATATGTTATGATATTGTTAATATCGTCGTTGCTGTACATCTCTATTATGGAAATAAACACCTACCTCAAAGCTTAATAAAGCTGTGAGAAAAGTAATGAAAAATGAAATAAGAAAAAACTCAAACAAGCTGCAGCAGCAAAGTCTTATGAAGGAGAGAGACCTTCCTTTGGCTTGGACTTTAGGCTGTATTACTTGGAGACGAAGCATAACAGGGCCCCTTTAAAAGACAAATAACTGTCCACTCCTGGATGGTTATTGCTCATAGCAGGTTTTGACTGGATGTATTATGAACATTATGAAGTTACTTTTTAATTAAGTGAATACACTGGGTATTTGAGATTTGCCACCAGAGGTTGTGAATTTTAGTTTTATTTATAATAAATGAATTAATAAAGTAGCACTAGATGGCAGTCTCAGAAGGAGAATGCAGAGAATGGGAAATTAAAATAACCTAAAATATTGACAATTTCACTGTTATGAATACAATCCTGAAATAAATCACACCCACCTGTTGGTTTCTAATAATAATAATAATACATTTTATTTAAAAGCACCTTTCTTGACATTCAAGGACACTTTACAGGGTGAGTAAAACACAAACAAAAAATAACACAGAATACATAAAAGAACAGTAACTAAAATAACACATCAAGTTAAAAGCATCAGGCTGTCTAATTACTTTAGTGAAAGGTGTTCACAAAATGGAGTTTGACAACTTCAGCCAATGACACGGACGAGGATTAGTGCCAGAAAGGACAAATAATGTGGGGAAAAGAAAAAATGTTGAATGTTGAATATATCAGGATAAAAGTTGAAATGTTGAGAATAATGCTAAAATATAATGGTGAGAAAATAGTCGAAATGTTGAGAATTATGTTGAGAAACAATGTTAAGAAAAAAAGTCAAGAAAAAGAAAAAATAAGACAACCTTTCGAGAATAAAGTTGAAAAAAAATCAGAGAATAAAATTGGCTTTAATAACAAAGAAATTCTTTCTCTTTTAGCTCATAAACATAGTGTAATACAGTATTAGAACTGTGATGAGATGGAAACTTCGTCTGGTCAGAGAATAAATGAGCTTGGAAGACATGGCCACATTCATGCAAGCTGATATAGAGGGTATTGGACAAATGCAAGGGTCCATAGGAGTCCATATGCCACAGCACATTGGGATACACCATATACAGTACAAATTCCAACAATATATATAATATCAGTGAGGACTCACCTTTTGACTGATTTAAATGACATTTAAGATGTAATATCTACAAACAGAATTTTAGTAGCATTTGAATGAAGACAAGGAGATATAAATTGATTTTGCATATTCTTGAAAATAGAGTGATGGACTTCACAAATGACCACAGGTTGCAGTGAGGTAGACCTTTTTTCACAATTACGTGGATGTGCTGAAAAGATTTCAGCTCTGTGGCACATCTTGATGATTTGTTATGCCGTTTTAAAGGCTGAAATGTGAAATGTCTACAAATATCGATTTATTGTAATAGGTCACACGTACTCTATGCACTCATTACCAAATGATATGCATCAACTGAGGAATGACTTTGAATGGTATAAACCACATTTTCATGCAAATTCCTGTGGCTGATTATGAGATGTAAACTTTTTGCGTTTTGAATCCAATATTAGATAAGATAATAGTAATAGCAGTCTTAATAATATAAGACTGCTTAGGGAAGAGATTCAGCAAGTTTCCTTACAATTGCCTATGCCTTTGTTTATTTATAAGTATTTGCGCAAAATGTATAATAATAATAATAATAATAATAATTTATATATCTAATTTTAAACATTTTACAGTGACACTATCTTGAGCATATTTTTTCACAAAAGAATAAATCTGACAAAGTTCACAAATATTGCTCTAAATATGATGAAAAGACTGAAAAATTCACACCTCTTTTTAATCATCTGTTAGAGCTAAATGTGGAGAATTGTTGCTGTTTCTTTAGCGTGCACAACTTTGCAAATGGCGCCCCATACCTATGTGTGTTTTACTATGTGTGAACATTTTACTCTGACTTGGACAGTGGTGTGCCAGAGACTATGGTTGCACTATTGGACAAATATTTGATGACTGGTTGATTACATCGTTGTCTATTTTTTGTCATTTTATTTTGCTTCTGCCTCCGAGGAATGACGAGAGTGGCTGCTTGCTGTCAGCTGACAGGCAATGAGGAAATACAGTGTGTGGAGTGTTTCAGACCTTGCTAGGTGTTATATATAAATTAAATGCCAAAACTAAGTTAGCCTTGGGCAGTTGTAAATGTTTTGAAGGAGTTTTTCTCTTGGTTGCTGCAAGTAGAAAAACTCTCACCCTCCCAGGGTGAGCACAATGTTCAGAATTCTTAAAAGCAACTCAATAAACAGTAAATAACTGAATGTCCACACAAAATTTAGAATTTTAAGTTCAAACCTTTCAGTGAATCTTTTCAAGCAAGCAATGAGCAGTTACAGAGCTCTGGATCAGAAATGCATCTCCCTAGCCGATAACATCAGCGAGTCAGCCTGCATTCTGACAACCTGTCTTTCCCTGATCCAGTATTTTATACTATTTACAATGAGGAAATGTAAATGAAGGTAGAATCATCTTCTGTTTGGTCCCCCTCGTCATCTGGCTCCCCATTCAGCGTGGCACTTTCTCTGGATTGGTCAACTTCGAGGACAGTCCCTTTTTAGGAGTTGTTTTTTCCTTTACTGCATGACCTGTTGAACTCAGTCACAGAGACCAAACACCCACACCCTTGTTTTTCTCATTTACACATTAAATATTTCCTCATTTTTGTCTCTGTTTACGGGTGACCTTAACATGACACTCCTAAATGACCTGTACAGTAGCATTTCAGTTCCTCTAACAGTAATTTCAACATTATTACTTCAGCACTCTTGCAATGTGCACAACAACTTTAACCTTGCTTGGACAGAGCCTCAAAGGCTCATGTCACATAAAAATTGTTCCCTATCCTAGCATTATAATCACACTTTAGCTGAAATCATTGTTCGGTTACAGAAATTTAGGTTACATACTTACATACTCCAACAGTTTGAATGGTCACCTGGGGATTTCTCACATTTATTACACATATATTTTCAATCAGTGTATATTCTAGCCAATTTG
Organism: Plectropomus leopardus; assembly: GCF_026936395.1. Taxonomy (NCBI): domain Eukaryota; kingdom Metazoa; phylum Chordata; class Actinopteri; order Perciformes; family Serranidae; genus Plectropomus; species Plectropomus leopardus. The sequence continues at coordinate 30,921,867 of NC_142194.1, read as the reverse complement.
GTGTTGGTAAAGTGGCAGTACCTGGCACTCGGTAGGCTGTGTCTGGCATGATGAGGAGTGCACCAGGCTGAGAATGATGCTCCACTGGATATAAGAAATTTTAAATGGTGAATGGACTGCACTTGGACACATATAAAAGAAGGTGATCTGTATAAACGGAATGTTTATGCCCTCAAATCATGGCTTCGGAGCCAGATGGCCAGGGGCTTAATAGCTAAACTGAAATATAGCTAAACATCTCTGATGTGTGGCACGCTGGAGAGGGAAAGGCAGTGACTGAATGCCATATGCATTTACTTGATGCAGATGGGGAAGCTGAAGCCAGGAAATACATTTTGAATCGAGGCCGAATCTAAAAAAATAAAATAAAATAAAAATCAGGTAACCCAATCCCATCCTATCAAAGGCTTTCTCTGCATCTTGTGCTAATATGATTTCAGAAACATCAGACGAGGGTGAAAAATGAAAAAAAAAGGAGATCTCCTCGTTTTCAAAACATCTCCCTCATGTAAAGCCTGCTTGGTCTGTAGTTATTATGGATGGCATAATAAGTTGAAGGAGGAGGGACAGGATTTTGGCCAATATCTTTAAATCTGCAATTAAAAGCAAAACTGATACTACTGATAAACTGATACTGAAAATACTAGCCCCCCAGTTACTCGGAGTGTGAGTGTGTGTGAATGGTCACTGTATAGCAGTTGTCACCCTGTAAGGCAGGCTCAGCCACCTTTGTGTGAATGTGTGTGTAAATGGGTGAATGTGTCATGTAGTATGCAAGTGCTTTGCATTGTCAAAAAGACTATGAAAGTAATACACACTTATCCATTTATTATTTACCATTACTGAGAACCTATCTTGGTTATCACACATCACATTTAAACTACAATATTTGCATGTAACATTCCATGCTCTTGTAACTTCTACAGGGGAGCAATAGAAAGCATATTGACTGGAAACATCATGAACTGGCATGGTTTGTGCATGACCCTGGACAGGAAGGCTCTACAGTGAGTGATTACACCTGCCCAGAATATCACTAGTTCCCATCTACAGAGCATCAGTGAACTTAGTGAAGTGAGGTGTATGCATAGAGCCTAAAGGATACTGAAAGACAGCAGCCATCCCAGCCACAGTCTGTTCACCCTGCTGCTATTTGGCAAAACATACAAAACTATCATACCACCAGACCACAGAGCAGCTTCTTTACCCAGGTTGTGAGACTCCTCAACTCCTCCTTTGACGCCAAAAAGATGAAGCAGGCCTTAAGGACAAATTTAAATTTCATTTTTTAAAACTACATTTTAAAAAAATGACTAATAAATCTATCTGTCTTAAACTTACTTCCATGCCACACAAGTTAATTGAAGATCTTCATCAAGTCACATTTGACCTGACGAAGGTCCAGGCAGGATTGAAACGTTGTCTTCAATAAACTGAGGCATGGAGTAAGTGTGCAGGCATTACCTTTTTCCCTCATGGAAGTTGTGTGTGTTGTGTTATAAGAGTTCATGATAGCAAGGGTTGCTCTGAGATCTAATGTAATTCTGTCATCTATCCGCAGTTCCTGTTTCTGTGAGTAAGTAGCTGATGAAGCCAAAGAAAGAAGTTCTGTACCACACGAAGCAGGAGAGAGAGAGTTCACAAACAATTGCATGACCACAGTTCAGTGATATGAAAATTGAAAAAACATAGAGTGAATGAGTAGATAAAATATTGGCCCACTTACGCATTTAGTCAGTCCTATAATGTCTGCCAGGCTTTTTCTCTGTGTTTGATCATGATTTTTTTTTTTTTGCAAGCGCTTTACCTCATACATTTTCATGAGCAGCTGCAACTCATTTGCTGAAATCTTTGCCGCACATGTCTTCGCCATATCTACATCAGGAAAATCTGTGATTGATACAAGTGGTCTGTTCATGCATGAAAGCCATGAACGCACACTGATCCGAAATACTCACATCTGGCTTGACAAAGTCACACCTTCTCCTGACTTGGCAAACAGGTAACAGATTCAGTCAGGAGTCAATGGTGAGACTAAATCAAGCACTGCTTTTTCTGTTATCCTGGATTTCTGAATTCTGCTTTTGTGCAATAGCACCCTGGAAGCCTTTGCAAAGATATTCTGTGGGCAGCTCAGGGAAAAGGTAGAAGAGTGGGGTCCTTCAAATAGACTCGGGTAGGCCAATAATTCTGATATTGTTGAGCCGACAAGGAGACTCAAGGTTGGTGACTTTGACTAGCAGCTTAGTTTTGCTCTCTGTTAATTTAGCATATGTTTTCTCCAGAGCTAATGTGCGCTCATCCTTTAAGTTGGTGTTGGACTCAAGAGATGTATCCTTCTGAGCTTGGTCTGCCACTGTAGTTTGAATGAGGTTTTAATTAGATGGACACCCTGAAGTCAGCGGAGAGGGCCTTTTGGTGGTCTGCTAGGAGGTAAGCTATGACTGCCATGCTGAGCTTTTTGCTATCCTTAGTGCCACTTGAGAACCGGCTTGAACAGTCTGCTGTTTTGCTGTGATTGGTTGACTTTGTAACCATATCTCAATAATACCTAGCTAAATGGAAAAAATATCCATGATGAGTAAAAGTTAAGTTGACAAACGTTTCAGGAGCTCCATCACTCAACCAGAAGTCAATTTTGTCTCAGTTATGTCTGATTTGTCAGTATGATCATCCAATCAGAAATTTTCTTTCTACTTCTATATTTGATGTGATTACTAAGGGACAACATATGTAAATTAGCTGTAAGGGAACTCTGGTGAATTTTCATTTAATTGTGTGCTGTCTATGTAAATACAAACACACAAAAAAACTGTCTACATTAGTGTGCTTCATCACGTCCCTATACTTTGTTGTCCTATTGTGGCATTGACGCGCTTTGTCCAAAGTGGAGTCAAAGGCTGTTTTATTTACCAGTAAAGTTTTGGAATTGTAGACTACTCTCTCCCAATTAAAGTCACTTTAGTATTCAAAAAAGATTGGCATTGCCAAAGATTTAATATCAATGGATTATCATGTTGGAAACATACCTGGCTATATTTTGTGTGAGTGTGTGTGTGTATGAGAGAGAGAGAAAGAGAGACAAAGAGAGAGAGAGAAGGTCAGGGGAGGGGAGTAAATTGAGGAGGATGGATTAATTTAGCTACATGCCGACTTATTCTGCCTTAACAATATCACAATGACACGGCTTGAGGACCATCTGCTATAGAGCGCACACACACACACACACACTCAGAGTTACAAGAAAGCAATTCATGATTATCATGTGTCCTAATGTAATGATTAAAATACAGCGAGGAAGGTCTTGGTCCATATATCCATTGAGGTGGGATCATACTGAGTCCAAATATTGCAAAAAGGGACCCCAGGATTTTTCCCATTCATCTTTACATTTTGAATCTGGAGAGCCCCATTGCCAAAATACCAATGCCCTTGCATTTGCAGCCCAATAATAGTATCATAGTCACATTTGTGATAAGGCAAAAAAGATGGAATGCCAGAAAAATTATCTTGGTTTTTAAATAGTTTAATTTTATGTTATTTAAGTTATTTTCATATTAAAACTAACTAACTTCATAATGATATTTTTTACTTTAATCAAAGACCTGAATGTGCCGTGGCCATCTCTTAATTCTAATATAGTATATTATATATGATGCACTTGCCAAAACTGTATAAAAATGGAACTTGATGTGATTTTACTTGCATGGGAGATTAAGTGTGTTGTTCTCTTTCCACAGCAACCCTGCTACTCAGCTATGTAAGCACCTTGAGTTCTGTCACACAGCTTTCTGCACAAATTTTGAGTTGCTATCATGAACACTGGGCTCTGAGGCTGCTTCCAAGCCAGCTTCCAAAATTCTAACTTTGTTCAGGATTGTGCTAGCGACTTGCTACCGAGACTCCTCAACTGACCTTGGCTCAAGTAGGACACACTCCGAATTTGGGATTTGTGGGACCATGGCACATCCATACTTTCAAAATTACAAATTCCAGAATTTGCAACGAGAAATTTGACTGAGTGTGAAGTAACAAAAACGTTTTTGTAGAATGTGCTTTGGAGGTTAACTTGCTATTTGGAGTCGATTGGACCTGCTTTTGGGTGCACAAATTTTGAGTTGCTAAATGGACACTTTGGCTTTGAGGTTGCTTCCAAGCCAGCTTCCAAAATTCCACCTTTGTTCAGGAACAGGCTAGAGACTTGGGACCAAGACCCTTCAACTCAACTCGGCCTAAATAGTACACACTGAATTTGGGCTCTATCGAACCATTTGCATTTTTGCAACTGCAAATTTGAGGAAGTGTTTTGTGGGCACAAAGTTTGAGTTGCTAACATAGACGCTTTGGCTCTGAGGCCGCTTCCAAGCCAGATCTGAAAATTCCAACTTTGTTCAGGAACACTAGCACTATTTGTGATTGTTCAAACACAGAATTAGGGCTCAGTGAGACCACGGGAACATGGTAGATTCCAAACTTTCAAAATTCCAGAATTTGCAACTGTAAATTTGACAATGTGTGGACTGTTGCAGAATGTGCTTGGGAGTGCACAAATTAGCACAAAGAACACACTAGTGAAATGCTGGAGGGCTGGATAGCTAGTTGGGCCAGAAATACTACAAGGAAATTTATAGCTATTTCTCTTGTCTTCATATAATTGTGGTATTTGACAGAGATGTCTATTCATGTATTTATTAGACTGAAAGAGCTTTCTCGTGCAGTGTGCTTCTGTTGTGCCGTTGAGGGGTACTAACAGCTAGTCTTATATCACAGATCTGGAATATCACAGAGATGTCTATTCATGTATTTTTTAGACTGAAAGACCTAAGAGAGCTTGTAGGACATAGCAAACTTGATGCTCACATTGCAAAGTTCCCAGTCTTTTCCCATGCTTTCAACAACTATTTACAAACATGTGTAACGGGTTTAGAACATAGTCACAGATTTAACAAGCCCCGCCAGACTGTATTTCCTGCTTTTTATAGACAAAAGCCAAAATTATGTTCAGGGAGCTAGCTGTTTTTGTTTTTTATGTTGTTAAGAGGATGGGTCACTACAGTACAGCTCAATCATTGTTGAAAGTCAAAGATCATACTTTATAAGCCTCATATACTACTATGTTAAGCAACTCTCTCTCTCTCTCTCTCTCTCTCTCTCTGGGATCAAGGAGTGTTATTGCTTCTCCAGTTTTATTTATTATAAATTACAGAGAGTGGGCAGTTGTGAAGCTGGGTGATTGTGAAGACGCAACCCACGCAGGGACTTTAACAAGGAAGGGGAAAAAAAGTAAGCATAGAGAGTGGCAAGCTGGGACAACACCGCCACCTGTACGAGCCAAGTTCAGCAAACTCAGTAGACACTGGATATCTTCTATAAACAGAGGTAGGACTGAGCTGATATAAATAAAACTAACCATAGATGCTGTATGATAAAGCAGAAAGAGTTGTGCTGTTGATGAGTCGCGGGTGTGTGTATATGTGACAGCTGGGTTAAAAAAAATGACTGTTTTAAAAACAAGATAATTTATCTGGCATTTCAATTTTTTTGCCTTATCAGAAGTGTGACCCAATCATGACACCACTCCAAACCAAACCGCCCTAACCCTAACCCTGACCTGTTACACCCCTACTTAAGATGACTGAAGATTCTCTGATATGGTCAGGATATTAAAGTATAATTCTGATAAAAGACAGAGAAGGAGTGCTTAAAAAAGACACTCTACAGACATAACTTTAAGTTATGCTGTCAAAATGAGTGGGCAGTGAGCACCACAAGATGTTGCTGAAGAGGCTGATGTGTCAAATGTGTAGATAAAATGAAAAATTACTGAGAAAATCCAGTTTCAAAAAGTCCCTCCATCTGGGTTTTGCTAAAACTTGATGAGAGAAATTAACATTGCAGCATATGGGAGATGGAGGGGATCTCTTATTGCTCTGAGGCAGAGAAGACATACAAATGTAACCCCAGCCCCAGGTAGCTAATTAGCAGTGATTGACAATCGATTGGGGTGTTGTAGTACACTGGAACGGGGCCTGAGTTTGTCTGGATTTGGCGCAATATACCGATAAGGACCTAAATAAGAATATGAAATAATTTGACGGTGCCTCCAATAATATCTAAGAAGTAGCACAAATCTAGGTACTTCCCCTTTCTGACTAACCTGTATTTTAAGTAACCACAAAGTATTAACCATATAATTGAAACACAGAATTAGTTGAACAATCACAGTTATTTATTACACAGTTATGGAATGTTATTCAAATTAGTTAACTGGTTCACTGTTGACCTTTAAATGTGTACTGGGAACAATGTCCAAAACCCACACAAGGATCTCGCAGTTTGACCCACATTAGATCAGTGAAGGAAAGTGAAAATGAATGAAAATGACCATAAGCTAAAATGTCCATAGCCCACACCCACACACACACTCACACCGGGCTATTGAAAATGAAAATGAAAAATAAAATAAAATGTTGCAGGCCCGGTCGATGCTCGTGAGCGGTGAGGCCAAAAACGAAAGGCCGTTTCACTGAGTTAACAGCGCAAACTAAAAGAGCACGTGCAAAAGTACTTACAAATCCAACAGTCAGAGATGTGGGGGATGGGGAAAAAGGGCAGAGGGCATGATGTTTCAGCGGTCAGGGTGAAGCGAGCAGCACCACGAGGCAGGAAACATGCTCTCCAGTACAGCAGCTACAGTCTCTCTCTCCCGTATGGCAAATGTCCAGTCCTGAATCAAATAACTCCTTTTAATATCAGCGCTACAGGCTAGCTCGTGGCAAAAACCCACAGTATATAAACGACACCATTAGCAATTGCTAGCCGCAATGCAAAATCAACAGTATGAACAGGCTATGAGCATGCTGAGTTAACGGCTAACAGCGATTAGCATTTTAGCTCGTTTTTACACATTTCAAATAACAGTAAGTACATAAAACACATCAATTTACCTCTGGCAGCTTCTCAGAGTACACACACTTCAACCATGTAACGACTCTTCGTCAGTCTTGGGAGTTTAGAGTGTTTTTACTTTACAGCTTACAGCTCTCGTGCTCGAAACAGATAAAACGGCTCTGCTGCTATCATCTTTGATGCGCTGTAGTTGACGCTAAGCACCTCCTACCTGAACAAGGTGAGGACAGGATTGGCTCAGGACTGATGGTACAAAGATGAGAGAATGAGAGGTGCTCCACTGCACCAAAATTAACACTGTCTCCTGCTCTTTGTGCCTGTAACCCTATGAATTGTTTTCTAAAACTAACACCACCCCTTAACCTCTGACTTTTTAACTGTACATAGAACGACTTTTTAACATGTTATAATACAACATTTTTTAAAACATATTTACACCTTATGGACTATTATTTATTATCAACTTCAAACATTTTAATTTCTGTAAATAAAAGAATGAAATAAGAGCCACAGGGCTACACAAATATTAAACCTATGGCTTAAAGGAGCATCTGACTATGCAAAGACTGTGTGTTGCTGCATGTTTTTTTAAAAAACATATTTATGATATACTATAATATGATGTTTTAATAACATACTGTACGATGACGTTTTTTATTTTTCACTACTCAGTGTCTTTTTTCATGATTTTATGACATACTCTTTTTTTTTGCATTTTTATGACACAATGTTTTATTCAGATTTTTTATATAATACTATATATTAAGTTTTTCTTTTTTTCCATTTTTAAAATATACTAGAGTATGACACTATTTTTACACTTTAAAAACATACTACTTTGTGAGCCTTTTTGCATTTTTATGACATACTATGACTTTTATGACACTGAAATGCAGTGCACGTTCAAAGCATGCCTGGTTCAGAAGCAGCCTATTGTTTAGCCTGATGTGTTTCGACAACCACTCAAACAAACAAGTTCATAGTCAAAGACTGCTCTTCCCTGGGTCCTGAGCAACACATCTGGGTCCACGCAGCTATAGATTTATGATACTATTTACATATACATATTACTTACCTACTGTGTACTTCTACTTTAGAGGAAAATACTATAGTCCACTACATTTCCTTGACAGAAACATGTTACTGGTTATATGTGTAACCCTTTTCACCATCGGCTCGTTAAATATGAGACAATTTACTTAACACTAAATAAAGCATCAAGGCTCCTCAAACTCTAATTTATACTCACTCATATGGTGAAAGAGACATCTCATTGTAAAGTAACTGTCTAGGGTAAAATATGACTCTCACTGTCTTGTATATTTAGAGGCTAACAGGCATACCTCTGGTTTTTTCCTTTAAACCTTACCCTAATATAAACAGGAGGAAAAAACACAAACACTGAATCTCAGTTGTAGAGTTTGTATTAACAATATTTAAAGACAATGCAAACCCTTTAATATGAAAAAATAAATAAATAAATAAAATACCCGGGGTTTTCTTAGTAATTAGTCTTTCTTTTGGAGTGCACTCTGTTTAAATTTGTTTTAGCAAGCTTGCTTTTTTTGGGGGGGGATCGTTGGCGCGCTTTAGAACTCATGCAGGACAACAGTACCTCCGTGTGGGGAATGTAAACGGCTCCTACCGCAGGGAAATCCTCCTCCGGCTTCTCCGTCTGCAGCAACAACAGCAGCGATGAGCAGCAGCCTCCACAGCCTCTCCAACCAGCGGGAAAAGTCGGTCCTCGGCCCTCGACACACACAGCCACGACGTCCCTGAAGCTCCCTCAGCTCCAGCAGCCTCCTCCGACGTCCGTGCGGGGAAAGGAATGCGAGGAATGCAGCGACGTCTTTCCCACGATGGTGGCGGCTAAGCTAACTCCGCTAGCTCAATTTTGCAGCCGAAAACAGACACGCTCTGTCAGCAATTCACAGTCCATAACTCTGTAATTTAAGAGCGTGTTGACTGGCGAACCGTTAACAATCAATTAAACCCAAAAATAAATAAAACAAACACGGAGTAGTCTGTCTCCTCTCACTCTGTGTCTCTGCTCTCCGCCCTTGTTCTTCTCCTCCTCCTCCACTGCGCACTTTTTTTTATCTACTTCCTTGCACACCCAGGTGAACCGGAAATGATAACATTACAGATTATTATTATTATTAAACACAACTTTTAACATTTTTAAAAAAAATATTGAACCAGTAATGAAATACATTTTTTAAAGGCACATATTTACCTGTAAATTATTAATAATATTTTAACCTCTTCTTTATCATGTGAATTTGTAACCATGACAACTGAATAGTAATCAGGCATCTCATCAGTAATTCAAAATATCCACACATTTTAAATGACAGGAAACCAATAACTGATAATATCAGGTTATTACACTCTCCCCCCACCAATGTAAGGCATGCCCTCATGACTTGGTAGTTTTCAAACCATAAACAACTAGTGCCAAATTTGGTTAGTGAGTGTTAAACATGAACGACCGATATGATTAGGCTACCACTGGGACACCTATATATTTGTAAAGACAAGAAACAAATCTCACTGCAGGGGCTGCTATGACACTGGGGTGCCCTGGGGCGTCATATGTTAACTTTAAGGGGGGTCTTCTGACTCTCTGAGTTCGTCTAGTCACAGTGTCATTGTCAGTGTCAGTCTCTGCGTCTCTTTGCGACAAGGGAGTCTCTGCATCCAGTGGTTCATCTCTTTGAGTCTTTTCCTGGGTCTCACTTGTCCCTTGTAAGTCAATTTTCCCTGTTGTCTCTCCAAATTCAGGTCCTCCTCTGTCCATTCCTTGTTCCTCCACACAATCCTGTGTCACTCCTTGCTCAACTGCTTCTGGTTGTCCAACTTGATCACTGAAAACAACATCCAGATCCAGACTGAATGGTTCCGACATTTCATCATCTGTTTTACACTCGAGAGGGTCAACAGATAGCTCATACCACAGTCCATATTCCTCATCCCCTGAGTCTGTGTACTCATTTTCAGCAGCATCATTTGGTCTGACCTCTCCTCTTCCAGATTCCTCATCTGTTTTCACCTGTTGTGTCTTTTCCTTTTCTGACTTTGTGTGTTGCCTCTTTCTTCTTCGTCGAAGGACTCTCCTACTGGGTGTAGGATCCACATCAAGGACTTGATCTGGGCAGACCTTTTGTGCGAGTGGCAGGAGATGGTTTCGATGAAGGATTTTGATGGGTCCATTTCCATCTTCTGGTCTCAACCGGAACACTGGCAAGTTTGGCATTTGACTTTCCACAACATAAGGGTTTGAAGCCCAGCGGTCCGCCAACTTATGCTTTCCTTGTAATCCTAGGTTCCGTAACAAGACTCTGTCTCCTGGCAATAGCTGTGAGAAACGGATTTTCTTGTCATATCTCCTCTTGTTGCCATCATTTTGCTTGGTAGCAAGGGACTCTGCAAGTTCGTAAGCAGCTTTTAACTCCTTTCTCATGTCAGTGACGTACTTGAGATAAGTTTTCTGCTGTGTGCCATCACTGGATGTTCCAAAACATAGATCCACAGGTAATCTGGCTTCACGCCCAAACATCAAGAAGTATGGTGAAAACCCAGTGGCTTCATTTGGAGTACAGTTATAGGCGTGGACGAGGTGTGTAATGTATTGACTCCACCTCTTTTTCTTGTTTGGCTCCAAGGTCCCTAACATGTCTAACAATGTCCTGTTAAACCTTTCAGGCATCCTTGAGGATGATAGGGCATCGTTCTTGATTTCTCAACCCCAAGTGTGCTTAGTACTTCATGGATAAGGCGACTCTCTAAGTCTCTTCCTTTATCACTGTGCATTCTCTTTGGCAGTCCATAGTGAATAAAGTACTTCTCAAGCAACACTTTTGCCACGGTAGAGGCCTTTTGGTCCCTCGTTGTAAAAGCTTGACCATAGCGGGTGTAGTGATCAGTAATGACCAGGACATTTTCTGTGTTGCTCGAATCTGGTTCAATGGACAGAAAGTCCATACACACAAGGTCAAGTGGTCCATCACTTTGCAAATGAGACAGAGGAGCAACTTTCTTTGGAAGAGTCTTTCTTTTTATGCACCGCACACAGGATTTGCAATACTCTTCAACATCTGACTTCATCCGAGGCCAGTAGAAACGATCTTTGACCAGGCCATAGGTTTTGTCAAGGCCCAGGTGACCTGAATCATCATGCAGTGATTTCATTACAATGTTCCTGTACTTTTCTGGCAGGACTAGCTAAGAACGGCTGGATTTGCCAGGTGGACTTGTGATTCGGTACATGACTCCTTGTTTCATGTTTAACCGATCCCACTCTCTCAAAAGCAGGGAACAGGTTCGATGTTTTGTCTTGTCAACTTGGGTTACATCTCCTTGGCTCAGAGCTGACCACACTTGACTGATGCCAGGATCCTCTTGCTGAGCAGTTGACAGCTCAACTGGAGTCAAAACGGGCATTTCCTTGACACACAGGGTAGTCAGATTGCAGTAGGCTTGTGGGATAGCCTGCATAGAGAGTCCCAAGTGGTCAATTGCTCTTCCTGAGAGTGAGTTCCTCCTTGTAGTCACCACAGACATCTGGCACATAGCTCTCACACCTGTGGCAGGTATGTCTGTCCACTCTTGTTTTTGGGTTGGTGTCGGATGGGGACGGCGAGAGAGAGCATCTGCATCAATGTTCTGAACACCTGATCTGTACTTGAGACTGAAATCGTAGGTAGACAACGCAGCAAGCCAGCGGTGACCCGTTGCATCCAGCTTGGCAGATGTCAACACATATGTCAGTGGGTTGTTGTCTGTCCTCACCTCAAACTTTGTCCCATACAAGTAGTCATGCAGCTTATCAACAACTGCCCACTTCAATGCCAGGAATTCTAATTTATGTGCCGGGTAGTGTCTCTCAGATGGGGTAAGGCTGCGACTGATGAAAGCAACTGGTCTTAACCCTTCACCTTGGTCTTGGTACAACATGCCACCTAGTCCTTCTTGGCTAGCGTCCACATGTAGCACATAGGGTAGCTGTGGGTCTGCAAACGCCAGCACAGGAGCTTGAGTAAGCCTCCGCTTCAGCTCTTTGAAGGCTTGTTCGCATTTTTCATCCCACCTACAACCAAAGGGCTCAGACGGATTTAGGTAGGTGTTACCCTGTTTCATTTTGGATTTCTTGGCAGCTGGTGGGTAGCCGACCAACAGTTGGTTGAGAGGGTGGGCTACTTTGGAGTAATCCTTCACAAAGCGTCTGTAGTATCCACAGAACCCAAGGAATGACCGCAGAGCAGTCACAGTGCTTGGTCTGGGCCATGTAGTTACAGCTTCAGTCTTTCCTGGATCTGTTGATACACCATCTTGGGATATGATGTGCCCAACATAAGTCACTGACGGTTGACAAAACTGGCATTTATCCAGTGACAGCTTGAGACCTTCTTCCTTGAGACGGTCGAGCACCTTTAACAACCTGGTCTCATGCTCTTCAAGCGTTGTTCCAAACACAATAAGATCATCGAGATAGACCAAGTTCATATCTCCAACAGTTTGTTCCATTATTCGTTGAAAAGTTGCAGGAGCTCCTGTCACTCCTTGTGGCATTCGTTCAAATTGGTAGAAACCAGCGGGACAAATAAAAGCTGTCTTCCCTTTGTCACTTTTGTTCATAGGCACTTGATAGTAACCACTACGGAGGTCTAGGACATTAAACCATTTGCTTCCACTGAGACAAGCCAGAGCATCTTCGATTCTTGGCACTGAGTATTGATCAGGTACAGTGCGGCAGTTTAGAGTCCTGAAGTCCACGCACATCCTTATTTTTCCAGTTTTCTTTCTCACCACCACAATAGGCGAGGCATAAGGACTACGTGACTCAGTGATGATCCCTGCGTCTTTCAGTTGTGACAAATGCTGTCTCAGTGCTTCCACATCTGCAGGCGCCAGCCGGCGAGACCTCTCTCGAAATGGTTTGTCATCAGTGGTTTTGATAGTGTGCTGTGTGCTTTTACTGCATCCTACATCAAACTCATGGGTGGAGAAAACCTCACTGCGTTCCATCATTTTTCCGACCAATCTTTTCTTCCATTCCTCAGGGACAGGCGAGTCTCCAAAGTTGAAAGAGGAAGGGGTCACTTTTACAGTTGGCTTAGTGTCTGCCTCTTCCTTTGCAGGAGATGAGGACACAATGTCAACTGGGAACAAGTGGGCAATTGGCATGCCTCTAGTCAAGGTGATCTCTCGTGATGACACATTTCTGACTAGCACAGTAATTCTCTTAGACATCACAACAGTGGAAGCTTGCAACTCTGGTCTTACCAGAAGCTGTTCTGGAAACCTTGGTTCATCTGCATTTTCCTCAGGTGAGTCCACGAGAATGGCTTGAGCGCTCGGCATTCCTTGGAACTTTGGCACACCAGTCAATCTGGCTATTCCTCCAGGTCGAAGGGTGACAGGTTTGTTTTGAGTGAACCACACAGTTCCTCTTTTATGACTGTTGTCATCAAGTGGGAGGTCTGAAAGCTCATTAAAAGCTTGTTTGAATACTGGATGCATGTGCAGTGTGCTCCTCCTTTTTCTTTGCAGCATTTGAGCAGTCGTCTCACATTTTGTGTGTTTGTGCCAACAATGATAGAAGCCTCACCTCTCACAACTGGGTCGGGACAAACCAACAGAACGGCATCAATGGTCTCAGCCACTTCTACGTCAGCCTCCAAAAACTCCAGCTTAAGTGACAGATAGCCATCGTAAGGGTAATCAGCAGGACTGAGACCCCATATCTCTAAGACACTGATAGGTGTCAATGGCAAATGTGTCAAATATCTGTCGTAGAAGGATCTGTACAGTAGAGTCACTTGAGAACCAGAGTCGAGTATGGCTTTAGAATAGATGCCTTCAATTTGCACTGATACTACCGAGCTGGGGCCCACTAAGCCTTCTGGTATAGTGTCATCCACTTTTTCATCTGGGATGATGCACCTCGTGGAATGTGTTTCAACCACTGGGAAGCCAGGCCGTTCCTTTACTGGTTCCCGTGGTAGTTTCCCGATTTCTTTGTCAGTTTGATGAGGCGCTTGTTGACTTTTTGTAGATTTTCTTCACCTTCACAGTCTCTTTTAAAGTGTCCATCCTCCCCACATCTATAACAAAATATTCCAGATTTATCCCCTTCATTGCCAGACCTTTGTGGGGTTGCATTTTTTTTGTAGTTTGTCTTGGCAGGGATTTCGGGTTGTGGTCTTTGGTTGTCTGACTGCGATGCAACTGTAGCAGCTTTGAGATTGAGCATTTCAGCTTTCATGACACTGATGTCTTTTTTCAACTGCTCCACTTCAGGACGGACTTTGGTTTCAGGAGCAGACTTGGAAACTGAAGTGACAGACTGTGACATCACTGTGCTCTTAGCATCATTTCTGCTCTGAAGCATATCCTCTTCTTCCTTCACCTCCTTCAACAACTCATTGAAAGAAGGAGGGTCTCGCAGCTTGTGTGTCATGCGAATGCAAAGTGCGATCATGTCTTGTTGCAATGCACCTCTCACAACTTGCTCGATGCGCAGTCGGTTCATGTCAGACAGTTCCACACCTCCTTTCCTGAAAACACAGTGTAACAGTTTATCCAGCCTCAACAGGTAGGTAGACAGCTTTTCACCTTCATTTTGATATGTGTGTCTGAACTTGACGAGGAGGTCGGCTGGACTCTCAGTTGTTCCAAATGCTGTTTCCAAAGCTTGCATATAGTCAGATGAATTAGCATCAGGGCTCTGTGCTCTTAGAAACCTCACTATGTCAGCAGCTGGACCTTTAAGGCATTCCACTATTCATTGTTTTTTCACATTGTCACTGCATTGCCACTCTTCCAACAAGTTCATTGTCTGCTCTGCCCATGTGTCATACTCTTCTTCCCCACCAGGGGTGGGTTTTACTCCAGAGAACAGGCGGAGCTTTCGGTAACTTTGAGTATCAGCAGGCACTGTGTTACATTTATCCACTAAGGAGCTGATGGCATTTATCAGTGCAGTGTTCATGTCAAGGGGTGAAGGGCTGAGTAGGCCTGTAACATCAGTCATAGTCTTCCCTTCATTTCTCAGAAACGACATCAGTTTAGCTTCAAACTCTTGACTTTCTACAGGAGCTGTGAGCACATGAGCAGGCCAAGGCCCGGCCTCTCCAGGAAGTCCAACAAGGTCAGGTATGGTTTGCTTAGTCAGGTCAGTGGATGTCTTCATCAGGACAAACTGTGTTTTGGAAGCTATGTCAAAACAGCGATCAACTATTTCAGCTTTCCCAACTGCCTTAACCTGACTCAAAGCTTGAAGCAGAGTATCGTCTGTGACATCAGAGCTAACATCACTCAAAATTACTGCATTTTCACAAGCTAACTGCTTCCTTTTACACCAAGCCTCAATCGCTGTAGCATCCATTTTCTCAGCTCAAAACAGAATTTTTTTTTTTTACTGTAAATGCAATTACTTTAGCAGTGCACTCAATATTGCAAAATGTTAGCAATACATCTCAATACAGACTCAAATGTGGAACAGAGTTATCAAATTTTCAACACAATCCCGGACGAGCCCCCAAAAATGTAACCCTTTTCACCATCAGCTCATTAAACATGAGACAATTTACTTAACACTAAATAAAGCATCAAGGCTCCTCAAACTCTAATTTATACTCATATGGTGAAAGAGACATCTCATTGTAAAGTAACTGTCTAGGGTAAAATATGACTCTCACTGTCTTGTATATTTAGAGGCTAACAGGCATACCTCTGGTTTTTTCCTTTAAACCTTACCCTAATATAAACAGGAGGAAAAAACACAAACACTGAATCTCAGTTGTAGAGTTTGTATTAACAATATTTAAAGACAATGCAAACCCTTTAATATGAAAAATAAAAAAAAATAAAAAAATACCCGGGGTTTTCTTAGTAATTAGTCTTTCTTTTGGAGTGCACTCTGTTTAAATTTGTTTTAGCAAGCTTGCTTTTTTTGGGGGGGGATCGTTGGCGCGCTTTAGAACTCATGCAGGACAACAGTACCTCCGTGTGGGGAATGTAAACGGCTCCTACCGCAGGGAAATCCTCCTCCGGCTTCTCCGTCTGCAGCAACAACAGCAGCGATGAGCAGCAGCCTCCACAGCCTCTCCAACCAGCGGGAAAAGTCGGTCCTCGGCCCTCGACACACACAGCCACGACGTCCCTGAAGCTCCTGAAGCTCCGGCAGCCTCCTCCGACGTCCGTGCGGAGAAAGGAATGCGAGGAATGCGGCGATGTCTTTCCCACGATGGCGGCGGCTAAGCTAACTCCGCTAGCTCAATTTTGTAGCCGAAAACAGACACGCTCTGTCAGCAATACACAGTCCATAACTCTGTAATTTAAGAGCGTGTTGACTGGCGAACCGTTAACAATCAATTAAACCCAAAAATAAATAAAACAAACACGGAGTAGTCTGTCTCCTCTCACTCATTTGTGTCTCTGCTCCCCGTCCTTGCTCTTCTCCTCCTCCTCCGCTGCGCACTTTTTTTATCTACTTCCTCGCACACCCAGGTGAACCGGAAATGATAACATTACAGATTATTATTATTAAACACAACTTTTAACATTTTTAAAAAAAATATTGAACCAGCAATGAAATAAATTTTTTGAAAGGCACATATTTACCTGTAAATTATTAATAATATTTTAACCTCTTCTTTATCATATGAATTTGTAACCATGACAACTGAATAGTAATCAGGCATCTCATCAGTAATTCAAAATATCCACACATTTTAAATGACAGGAAACCAATAACTGATAATATCAGGTTATTACATATGCAGTTTCAGACTTAAGCTTACGGAAAATATTAATATGTAATAATATGAACTTATATGGCCTCACTCAAGAATTCATGTGCTCAGATTTCACACATATCTTTAGTAGGATATAATTATGAAACTCTGACACTGCACCAGCAGGTGGAATGACTGCTTAACCAGGTAGGCCACGGGGCACCCTAGGCCTACCTGCCTACCTGATGTGGTTTCTCTTAAATAACAACAGATCCTGAGTTTGAGTGTTCTCAGTTTTGCATCACCTGAAACCTTTGTTTCATGCAGATAGGTATGTCTGTAATGAGAAAATATTTGCTTTAGATGTCATTTGCCACAAAAATTGGATTTTGTGTAGCTCTTAGGTGAAAGCTGTCCTATTTGCCCAGAACCCCTTCTATGCCAACTGGTGATTTCCTCATTGTAGGTGTGGATCATTGTAGGTGTCATTTGATTCAAAAGGCGGATTTTGAGTTGCTTTTTAGTTCAATCTGTCCTAGTTGCCCAGAAGCCCTTGCAAGCTAGGTAGTCGAGAGGAAGGTAGATGGTAAATGTATTAGCCATTTTTTAAACAAAGGTTAAAAAAACAAAATTACATTGTCCTTGACCCTGCTACATCTTTGGAGTTGAAGGATGACACACATTTAGGAACACATTTCAATGCTTTAGAAACACATTTTAATGCCAGAAACATGCAAAAATGTATTTACATGATTAAAAAACATGGTTTTATGTAGTTAACTTTGATTACCTGTCTGTTGTGTGTTGATTTGCTCATTAGATGTTATTTGCACCAAAACTTGTATTTGGATCAGTTAAGGTGTGAGTCAATGCTCCAAGTGGATTTTGAGAAACTTTCTTATTTAAAGCTGTCGTAGAAGCCCTTATAAAGACATTTCGATGCGGGAAACTTGAAAATTGATTGATAAAAAAAATGGTATTTTTAAGTCAAGTTGGATAGAAATGATAGAAACCTCAGGAAGAGCAACTGAGGAGGGATTCCTCTTCCAGGATGGACAGACGTGCAATAGATGTCATAAATAACAATTAAATTAAAGTAATGACATAAAGGAAAGAGAAAGAGAGAGGGAGAGAGTTAACTCCTCAGTTGCTGTATGAACAGATCTGCACTTTAGATGTGATTTTCTGCAAAATGTGTATTTGAATCAGTTTAGGTGGTAATCAATGCAAAAAGAGGATTTTGAGTAGGTTTAAAGTTAAAGATGTCCTATTTTCCCAGAAGCCCTGAGAAACATATTTATACGTCAGAAATATGTGAAAATTGATTAATATGATGGAAAACATAGTTGTATGCAGTTAACTCTGATAACTTGTCTGTTATGGGCAGGCTTCCACTTTAGATGTAATTTTCTGCAAAACTTGTATTTGGATCAGTTAAGGTGGTATTTAATTAAAAAAACAAAAAAGTGATTTCAAGTGGCTTTCTTCTTAAAGCTGTCCATTTGCAAGGAATCACTTTGAAACACATTTGAATGCCTGAAACGTGAAAATGGATTAATATGGAAAACATGGTTTTTATGTAGATAACACATTTTCTACTATACATTTTGTATATACTTATATGTACTTGTATCAGTTGTAAGTGTCTTCAAATGCAAAAAGTGGATTTTGTGTGGCTTTTCAGTTAAAGCTGTCCTATTTTCAAGGAATCACTAAGAAACACATTTCTATGCTAGAAACGTGAAAATTATTTAATTTGATGGAAAAAGTGGTTTTATGTATAGAACTTTGATACTTTGATGTCTTTTGCTGTAAAATGTGTACATGTATCAGATGGAAGTGTCTTCAAATGCAAAAAGTGGATTTTGTGTAGCTTTTCAGTTAAAATTGTTCTATTTGCAAGAAATTACTTAGAAACACATTTTCATGCCAGAAACATGTGAAATTGATTAATATGATGGAAAATGTGGTTTTATATAGTTAAATTTATGAGATTTTCACTTCAGATGTCTTTTGCTGTAAAACATGTATTTTGGATCAGTTTTAGATGTCATTAAATGCAAAAAGTGGATTTTGAGTAGCTTTTTACTTAAAGCTGCCCTGTTTGCCCAGAATCACTTAGAAACACATTTCTATGCCAGAAAGGTCCGTGTAGGTCGCGGCCATTCGTTTTCCTATTTTGAGATTTCAAAATAAAAACGAAAAATAAACCATTTCCCGTTTTTTTCTGTGATAATACAAAATGAAAAACGGAAAACGGGCCGTAATACACTATCCATTATCCGTTATCCGATTTAATTAGGTGTGTTTGTAAATGGAAATCAAAATTTAAATACACTCGTGGAAAACTTATTCTTGATTTCCTGTTCATTTTGGTTCCGTGACCCGGAAGTTGTACCATGAGCTAGCCAGAAGGAGAGGGCACGTCATCAGACATCTGCATATCTTGTCCACAGACATGTCTTCCTCCTGAATAGTGAGGCGCTTGCCTGCTTGATAGACACAAAAGTAGCACTGTCCATATCCACTTTACGTGTAAAATAAAAGAGAGGGATTAGAGGTGGTCGTAATGTCTCGCTCGGAGTCCTGAGCCTGGCCGCGCAAACTTTTTCTGACGCCATCTGATGACGTGCCCTCTCTTTCTAGGTAGCTCGTGGTACAACTTCCGGGTCACGGAACCAAAATGAACAGGAAATCGAGAAGTTTTCCACAGGTGTATTTAAATTTTGATTTCCATTTACAAAGACACCTAATTAAATCGGATAACGGATAATGGATAGTGTATTACGGGCTGTTTTCCGTTTTTCATTTTGTATTATCACAGAAAAAAACGGGAAATGGTTTATTTTTCGTTTTTATTTTGAAATCTCAAAATAAGAAAACGAATGGCCGCGACGTACACGGACCCAGAAACATGTTAAAATTGATTAATGGACATCGGCTGAAAGAGCAAATACAAGGAAAATATAAAAGAAGGAAAGTATATGAGTGAGAGCACTTATTGATAGCAGTGTTCCTGGGGCCAGTGCTAATGCAGTAAATGAGGTGATTAAAAAACATATTTTACATGATGCTTACTGATTTTTCTTATTTAAATCTTAATATGTACATTCATTCTTCTTGTTATTAGTCTCCAAATAGAACATGGCTCTGTCCAGCAGCTACATCTCAAGCCCCAAATTGGTCCAATCTATCATAATACACAAAGAAATGGGGCAGGAAAATAAACGTGCATATTTACACTAAAAAAAAAAAAAAAAAGTCAGTCAGCATCACATAGTGTTTTTTAATCTGGTGGAAAGATTTTTCAATCAAAATTGAAACAACGAATTATTAATTATGTATTATAGTGTGATTTGCTGCTCACCCCATTTGCTCCAATAGAATTGATACCACAGTCTGAAACATAACTTAAACCTTTTCTATAGCACAGTATAGAGTAAAACCCTGTCTAATTTAGATGGAAACATTTCTGTACCTTCTTTATTTCAGTCTTTCACTTGTTAAATTTATGAAAAACTCAAAAACACAAAAGTCATACAGCAATTAGTGAGAGACCTTTATTAGTCATAAAAATACATACTATTACAATATAAGAGATGAGCATATACTGTCACATCCTTCTCCTTTTCACTCCAGTCAATCACCGCATTTGCCTCCAGTCACCCGACCCTTCATAGACCAGATTGTAGGTCTCAGAGATCACGATACATGGCTGCCATTTGATGCCGTTGGCTGTGGCTCAGGAGGTAGAGTGAGAAGTCAGCAGTTTCGATCCCTGGCTAGCCCTTGGGCAAGATACTTACTCCCGGGCTCTCGATGACTGCGCAATCAGTGTGTGAATGTCTAAAGCTGCAGATGGCACCTTGTGCAATAGTCTCCGCTACAAGTGTGTGAATGTGAGTGTGAATGGGACAATGCGACTCATAGTGTAAAAGCACTTTGAATGGTCAGAAGACTAGATAGGCGCTATACAACATAAAGTACATTTACCATTGCTGTGGAGGGTCATGAAAAAAACTGAGGGTCATGGGAGTCCTGACCTCTGGGATTACACAGCCTTTCAGCAAAAATCCCAGGACAGTGCATCACTATGGTTTTGTAAGAATAAAGTAACTGTCACTACTTTTCACCCTCAGAGCAACATCTTGTGTTCACACAAAAGAAGCAAAGTGACCCATAAACTCAACAATGTGTTGGCATCAACAACTTTGTCAGAAAGAAAATGTTGTGAACAGACCCTTTCACCAACTCAGATATCTACATTTTATTTTGAGTGCTACAGGATAAAAATAAGGATTGGTTTCACACATTTATAGTTATATTTCATTAGTAGCAGGGCACAAAGTATCTTAGAGGAAATTATAATTATCAACACTCTAAAGTTAATCCCTTGTGAATACACTGGATTTAAAAATGTGTTTTCATTTTTTTGTTTTCCATGTGTGTTTCCATGTCCTGCTAAAGCCATCCATTTATACTTGTCAATGAAGGTCTGTCAGTGTGCTCACTCGGTAATATTTTTTACAATACATGGAAAAAAAAACCAATGACACTTTTTGAGCTGTTTGCAGCACATTTCATTGTTCCTGGAGGCTAGAATTTGAGTGAGTCTTGGTTTGGCTTGGATCCGTTTTGCTACAAGGTCAAATAGAATGAAAACAACACAATGTTGTACACAGGTAAACATCTCTTTTTGAAAAAACAAACAAATTCAAAAAAAGAAAAACCTTCAAATGGTTATAATGGTTATATTACCAGTAATACATTGTCAGAGTAGGAATGTCATTATCATTAAATTTCATGGTAGCAAAAAAGCCATGTTAGTAGGAATTTAAATGTTTGAGTGTTAAACAAATGCAACAGTTAGAAATTTGACATTTAAGTTTTAATTAGGTGCCATTATTGAGCACAAAGAGCAGCCAATGAGAAAGTGGCAATTTGGTGCCGCTGTCATCTTACAAGAATTCTTGCATCCAGGAAAATTTTTATGCACCAAGTTATAAAGGAAAACAAAATTCAGGTGGCAAGTGACAATCCAAAATATTAAAAAAAAATAGAAGGAATATAATCACATTCTGTATTGCTTTCAGATACTTATTTTCCTGTAGAATAATAATCCTTAATGTTATTTCTGCTGTGGCAACACACTTGTATTCATGATATACCTTAAAGTCCCCATTTGTGTCTTTTGTCTAAGGAAGTAATCTCTTAAAGTGTGTCACCTATTATACATATATACGTGTGTGTGTGTTAAAGGCATAAATTGGTGCGTAAAAATTCACTAGAATGCAGATTTAAGTTTGTTTGATACTCAAAATTCTTGGGGGAAGAACTCCTTAGACATCGCCACTTAACAGGTGACCTTCAAATGTCTGAAAAAATTAGTGTATCTGATTAGGTTAGGTCGGTCTGGGCCAAAATGCCAGGGCTGATTATTTTTGTCCCAGTCCAGCCTTGCTTCTTCCTAATTAACTTGGAGTGTGCTATGAAAATAGCTCATGTAAATAGTTCAAAGTATTGTATTTTACAAAATGCTGATGATTAATCAGTAAATGTCCACTATAAGTATAGCGGGCTCTTGACTGCTTAAAGTTGGTATCCCTAATATAACCGAAAAAAGGCTAAATGAAACATGGTGACAGTAAGATATAATTTAAAATATTTCAATGAACAAACTGACAATCACATTGTATATATAACAAACAGGAAGATAACAGCTAAGAGCACTGATTAGGTTAGGGAGACTGTCCATTGCTTGAATTGACAAGTAAGATCAGAAAAGGTGCATTTGGGTTATTAGGTCAAAATGGCACAGAACAAAAAAATGCTGTGTGGCATTCTCACTGTATCAAACAACTTTAGAGAACTTTTAGGGGATGCTGTGGAAATGGTGTGAAGGTGGAAGTTGTGGTTGGGTTGAGCCTGCCTAGCCCTCTCTTGCCGTGACCCGTGGCTCAACCAGTGAGCTGTGGATGATGCTATTGATGGACTCCGCCCCCTCTCCTTCCAGAAAAGTGCGGTGGTCTCCCTCAATAATGTGGACTGACACCTTACCATCACATACCTGAATAAAGACATACGAATCAGACAGAATTTTTCAGCATTTAAGTAGAGAGGAATTTAAAAGTTTGTCACATAATCATGCTGTCAATATGTATAACAATATGTGGGATGACATAGTCAAGAGGATCTGCAATAAGAAAGGTTAGGATTAAAAAAAAAACAATTAAAAAAATTTAAGTAGGTGTAACATTTTAAAAACTACAAAAAATAAAGTGCATATTTTTATCTTTTTATTACTATGTAATAAAAGTGTGTAGATCCCCAGATACAGAGTTATCCTCCCCATTGTTAGAAGCATTTCCTGAGGGGCCGTTAAGACTGCAACAGGTCTTGCATTAAATGTCAACATTTTGTTGGGGTTTGGCTTTTTGACAATGCGCAAGACCTCTAAGAACACTGATGTCATGGCTGCACTTCACGCATGCATGTTGTGTTGTTCTTTGGTGCATCATTACAAAGTTACACCACCAACTCCTTGCCTGGCATGCATACTATGGTGTTTTCGAGTGTTTTTGTGGATTCGTGTACATGAGGAACACGGAACGCTTGTTTAAGCCTAGCCAGTCTTGCGCAGAAATTATCTCTGGTGATTGATGAGCTATGCATGCTGTTTAGATTTGTGTCCGAGCCCACTCACTCTGACCTGACGTCATACAAAAAGGGATGGCAATAATCTGTCTGTGCATGGATAGGCAGATTTCAAACTGCTGTCAAAAATTCATGTATCAAGACACCATTCTGAGAATTTGCATAATCCATCTAGACAGCATAGTAATGTTGATAATTTGTTTTTATAAAGACTGATTTGCTTTATAAGTGAAAAACTGATGTTTAAACATACACATTTTCCATAGCCTGCAAAAATTTACATGAAGGCAGAATTCAAAATGCATTCAAAATGATTTTTTTTTTTTTTTACATGAACTTTGAAGATTTATGTAGCAATTTATGTTTACAGCACCATTTACAGTCAAACAATTTGATGCATTGTAGGCTCAAGGTTAGTTTATTAGTTGGTAAGGGACTGTCTGAAGATGCCTAGTTTGGTGACAATTGAGCAAAAAATGTGGGAGGTGAGAGGTTTAATGAGTTTTACAGTATTTGATTAAAACTGACTGAATGACTTAATTTCTAAGTCTTCTAAAACTTCTGTAAGTTTTCTTAATTTCACCACAGTGAGATGTAAAAAAAAAGTTTCTTTAAAACTGAGCCTACATTTTGGTGTAAGTTTCAAAGCTGTAGCACATCCCAATGATTTTTTATAAAATTTCAAACTTTTGAAATTTAGATGGTCGTTGTAGCACCATGATCAGCACTATTTGCTGTTGGCCCCCGAATTCACATGATGAGACATTCATGCTACGCTCACAGTGAATCCTAGGATGGCGAAGGAATGGCCCATCTTACTCTGCCCTACTCTTTTTTATGATTGGATAGTACTTGTTACCTTCAAGGCGAGGGTTGGTTATGATTAGGGTATTAATGTCAATCAGCCAATCAGACAGAGAGGAGACCTGAAATTAAAATAATCAACATCACTGCTCATCATGGAGGGGCTGCTTACTTCAGTGGCCTAAGTGAAAACGCAGGTCTATCTAAAGCTAGTGTTTGGTTTGTCCATTCTGGGCTACTGTAGAAAAATGGTCGTGCAACATGGCAATCTCTATAAATGAGGACACACTCCCTATGTAGCTATAAATGGCTCATTCTAAGGTAACAACAAAGCAAAACAAACATTTCTCATTTTTAGGTGATTATACACTGGATAAAACATACTAATTATAATACTAATTATACATTATATACCACTTTTGCCGATATATCCCCTTAATTCTTATTTATTTATTTTTTTAAGTGAAAAACAAGTTAAATAGCAAATAGATGTTCAAGACTTTAAATGCTCAAGAACTTGAGTAGGTACAAAGATTTAATTGAAAATTAGGTGATAGTATGTGTATTATTATGAATTTATATTCAGGTGTGATGGAGCATTCACTTTAGACTGGTAAAAATACCAGAAATAATTTGTTTGAAATAAACACAAGTGGGGCTTGAAACCCATGCAAATGTGTGTGAGTATACTAATGTGTGTTACCTCGCTGAGATTGTAGTCAGCTCCCAGGTTTTGTTCGTATTTGCTACTAGTTTTAGCACGCAGTAGTGTCACATTGCCATGGTATTTTGTTGCAGGCACATAGTCATCAGCAGCCTTTAGCTTGTAGTAGAAGGTGGTTGCTGCAAACTGAAGTGATTCTTGGCTGATGTTCTTGTGGCTGGAAGTGATTAAGTCCACTGCACTCTTGACACGGGCCCCCAGGTCTGACAGTGGCAGAAGAGTCTCCACAAGCTGCAGAATAAAAGGGGCCAGGAGTCAGAAGAGATTTGGCCAGAAGCTGCGACAGAAATATAATGAAAGACCAGACCACAGAACAGGATGTAAACGAGAACAAACCACCTAGGAGGGTAGAACATCATGTTATTAACTTGTTAAAGTCTTGCATCACTCCTGTCTACCTAACATGGTCTCTAATGTATATTGTATACTGGGATACATGACCGTTTGTATAATATCCATCCTCAATCTGTTTTTGCTGATCCTTTACAGGTTGTGGGGAGCTGGCCACTAATAACTGACAAGGCAAGAGGTGGGGTACAACCTGGACAAGTCACCAGTCAACTGAAGGGTGGACTGTTAATTACAGGGGTGACAACCAACCACAGATCAAACTCACATTAACACCTACAAGTTATTATGACAGTTGTCCTAACTTGCCTGTCTTTGGACTGTGGGAAGAAACAAGAGAACCCAAAGAAAAAACATATGGCAGGGGAGAACATATACTCTCCCCAAGATCCCACAAGGTCCCCTCCCTTTAGATCATTGAACCTTTTGCTTTGAGGCTGCCATACTACCCACAGTACCACTGTGCCACCCATTCTAATGAAATCCAATTTTTGATCTATTTTGGAATGAATTTTTTGGTATCATTTGAAACTACAAGACCACAATGTCATTGTGTGGAGGAGTTAACACTCCAAAGTTTGGAAAATGTTGGCCAGGCTGTTGCGCGGCCATTTTCACAGAGGTCCCTTGACCTCTCACCTCAAAATATCTGAATGAAAATGGGTTCTATGGGTACCCAAAGAGCCTCCCCTTAACGGCTATGCCCTCTTTAAACTAACCCCACGCAGTTTGAGGCAAAATTCATGTAGTGTTTTTGCATGCAGTATAAATGTGTGACTTTTGCCCATTGCGTTTGAATACTTCTGTATTCTGGGGTCCCAAAACAATCTTAAAAATTCAAAAATGAATTACTGGAAAGCTGGGACTCTTGGGGATTCACTGGGCCTGAATGTCTTTATGTGTGATTTCAGGCCCACATAGTAGCAATTACATTTGGTGAGACTTGACCTATAAAATGACTAGAACCGCTGTGGCTCAAGTGGTGGAGTGCGTCGTCTTCTAATTGGAAGGTTGGTGGTTTGATCCCCGGCTCCCCCAGTCGATATGTCAAAGAATGCCAAGGCAAGATGCTGAACCCCTGTAGTGGACTGCCTTGGCGTGGTCATTACATTTTTCCTCTGAGGAACTCCAGAGCTCAATGTCCCCTGGGCAAGTGGGGGACACGTCAAGAGACACTGTTTTACGAACCCAAAACATCCAACAGGGGGTTGTTAATTAACTTAACTTATACTCCCTGAGGATGTCTGCAAACACGCTCTGCCTTTTTAAGCCACGGGAAAGTGTCAGTATCTGACACCCTCCATCCTGACATATGGTGGAAGGTAAGCACTCCGAAGGTCCCATCAACATACCACAGGATGTAAGGCATCTGAACGACCTCCTGGGATCACCCAAGCAATACCAAACAACCATCGTATTGCCTCCCCTGCTGAGATAACCAACTGGTCAAACATTGGGTAAAACCATTATATAACCCTGTGTTGTGATAAACATCTGACAGAATGACTTGGACCAAGGTTGTAAGTTAAAATTTCCCTTTCTTCCCTAATCTTTGTGACTGGGGGTGAGGTTGTCTCCCTACTTCAGTAAACAGATAGGAGCACCTCCCATTCTTTTCATCTCATGTAATTTGAATGAGTTAGGTAAAGTACGTTTTATTCCCCTTTGTTATAATGGAACTATACTGCCATCTAGTGGTCTTAGTTATTAGTAAGCTCGTAACCAACTTTGTAGTTACATTGTATTTTGAATTCATTGTATAATGTTAAAAGTAATCCTATATCTAAGTAATCACCAAGTTTCTTAGGATCCATGGTACAATGTTATGTTATGCGTGGTCATTTCACAAAATTGAGCAAAGGATCTTCAGAATCATGTGTTATGTTATAAATTACTTGTAGGTCTCCTAACATGCATTTGAAGTTACTGTGATGAGACTATAGTGGTGAGGAGATACGTGAATTTATACACCACGGGTTAGATCGTGTAATTCTTCATAAAGTTCAGAGACATAAATGTCTCCTAAATTACATTAGGTCTTTTAGAAACTTATACCAGATGTGCGATCGCTCGGTGCAAAAGTTCACTAACTCCGCCTTCCATCCGCACCCCCAAATCGAAAGATAAAAACTGAGTGGCTCTCTCTCTCTAAGCTCTCTCTTCTCAAGGCTTCTCCTCTTCTCTCTTCTGAAGTTTTTCTTCGCTCCTTTCTACCGCGGCGCATCTCGTGCATCCGCACTTGCAACTTTTCTTTTCTTCAATTTTATAAGCGGAGCCGCAACAGCTCACCAGAGCTTTGCTGAACTATAACTTTTGAAACCATTTTCTTTTAAATCTCTTTGACGCTTTTCTTTATACCAGTTTTTGGTCAGTAAAGACACTTTTGGTAATTCGTTTTTAAGTAAAATCAAATTAATAATTTAAAGTGACTCCCTCAGACCAGTGGGATTACTTTGATTATTTCTGTGAGTTTTAATTGAGAAGGACACTCCGCCATTCGCCATCAACTCTGCCACGGATCTAGATGCAACACCTGTTGCACAAACTATCAGCATCCGTTGCCTGCCCTTAAGGACTTTGTTTAAAGACTTTTACCGGTTCACTGAGGCGAACACCGAGGCCAGTTAAAGACCGCCTTTCAGCGGGTCACCTCGTCTGGAAGACGCGCCGCAGCTCTCCCCTGGAGTGACGCGAGGACCTGGACCTCCCCGGAGAAGTCTAATCAAGTCGACAAAAGTAGGCAGAATAACATTTTCTAGTGATCAGACTTGACGTCGTATAGCGAAGCTTTAATGCCAAATTTCTAAATTCTATGTCACCGTTCAGTGCGCATCCACGTTTTAGACGGTCACGTATTTCCTCCACTATCATCCATAATTATTTACATCACCTGAACATACATCACGTAGGTTCACTTTTATGTGTTCACTGTCCTTTTATATGTCATACTATTTCATCTATTTACTCTTCATTTTATTAGTCTAAATAAATTATCCTCATTTATCCCCAAGTCGTTGTCTGTGGATATTATTTCATGAGAGAAACAAGATCAATGTATACAGAATAAACGGTACAGATTATGAGATTGATTAAAGTAATGACATGTCTTAACACCGTCACAATTTAAGATTTAATTTTCTCCTGAATGGAGAATGGTGCCCCTTTTACTTTAATGAGTGCAAAATCCAAATTTTAACGTAGTTATTAATAACCGCTACACCCCATATCACTCTAGATGTCTGTTCCATCTGTGTGTGAATCTGTATGAATGTATAAAAGTCTAAAGTGACACCTTGTAAAGTTGCCTTGGTCACAAGTGTGTGAATGTGTGTGTGAATGGGTAAATGTGATCCACAGTATGAATGTACTTTGAGTGGTCAAATGACTAAAAAGGAGCTTTACAAGTGTAGGTCCAGTGGCAATAGGTAAATGATTTACCTATTGCCACCTCATGACTCCATGAAACATTTCAGCCACAAACTACATACCTTGGGCAAAATACATACAATGGTGTCATAATGAGTCAACAAGTGTACTTAATTTCTCTCTCCTCCTCTGCAGAAAATTCTACAAAGTAAAAAGCTATTTTTCAGCTTTTATAATTATTAGGATTTTTATTTTCTATGCTGGTGCACCTCCCTAAAAAATCCGTTCAGTATTCTACAACGATCCAAAAATAGTTATTTAAGAATTCTTGTGAAAATTTCTGTATTGTAAATATCGCATTATATATGCAACTGGCACAAATAAGCAAGGTTCTCATTCATAGTATTTGTTTTGATGTCTCTCCTTGGCATGTCTCACTATGGAAAACACCTCCCTATGTATTCCATGGAGGCACTTCTCCATTATTCTCTCATTGCACAAATCCTGATTGGCTGCTGATGTCGCCTCAGGCGGAGGCGCTAGCTGCCTCTGATACTAATCCACTGTCTGGTTTTTACCATTGACTGGTCTTCACCATAATAGACATGGAGTCTAGTATTGATGTTAACCTCCCTCACACCAGAGGAGATGGAGACTCAGGGGCTTGACTATGCATTTGCGGAAAAAGAATTTTGAGTAAAGACACACGTGAGGTTGGCTTTTGCTGCCTCGGGCTGGAACATGCCCGGCTGGCCATCAAAGCCCATGGTTCATGCAGGCACTGTGCCTGCTTCACTGTGAAGAGCCTCCATAGACAGCTAACTCGCCAAGCTAGCTTGTCTGGAAAGGACCCTTAAATGTCTGCAATCTGTCGACCTACAAACGGGACAACGAGTGGACTAAGGCCAGTGCTGGGACATGTGTAGGCCCCAGCCAGGGCTCCCAGCTGGACCTTGCCACTGTGGCTCCACCAGTGGAAGTAGTATTGGAGCTGGACCTCACGCTGCTGTGTGTGCGGTGCCAGACTGGCACCTTCAGGTCCGAGGGAAAAGGAACAGGGTCATTGTGGCAGACACAGAAGGTTCCTTCTCCCCTCACAGCAGCATTTTTATTAATCAAGCATGTTGCACTCCGCCACTTGATGGCCCAATAAGGAACACACAGTGCAGACATCTGACGATGGTTTTTAGGCCCGGTTTTACTTTCAGCGTCCTTTAATGAATTTCTGCATTTATGTATGTTACTGCTCCTAATGGCTGACTCTGTGTGATTGTTTTATTCTGTGTTTTGTCCATCATAGTACAGAGACGGCACTAGTAAAAATTAATAATGACTTATTGATTGCTTCTGACACAGTTCTGGTCTCTGTTTTAATCTTACTAGATCTCAGACACCATTGACCATCAGATCTTACTGCACAGACTGGAACAGTTAATTGGTCTTAAAGGAATGACACTGGGCTGGTTTAAATCTTACTTATCAGATTGTTCCCAATTTGTTCACATCAATGATCAATCCTCCGTGCATACTAAGGTAACTCTCTATAAATTTCCATTGTTATGCTGACGATACGGAAATATATCTATCTATGAAACCAGATGAAACTGATCTGAAGTTAACTGAAGTTATTGTTCTTGGCCCCAAAGACCTCAGAAACTCCCTTTCTAAGGATGTCATTTCTCTAGATGGCATTACCAATATAAAACAAACTTCTAGGGCTGCTTTCTTTCACTTGCGTAACATCGCAAAAATTAGACATATCCTGTCCCAAACAGATGCTGAAAAATAGTACACACATTTGTCACCTCTTGGCTGGATTACTGTAACTCTCTATTATTTGGTTGCCCCAACAAATCTCTTGGTCTCTCCAACTGGTGCAGAACACTGCTGCATGTGTTCTAACGGGAACCAAGAAAAGGGACCATATTTCTCCCATTTTAGCTTCTTTGCACTGGCTCACTGTGAAATCCAGGATTGAATTTGAAATCTTCCTCCTTACTTACAAAGCTCTAAATGGTCAGGCTCTATCCTATCTGTCGCAGCTCAAAGTTCATTACCAACTCAAGATCACTGCGCTCTGAAAATGCAGGATTACTTGTGGTTCCCAAAGTCTCCAAAAGTAGGATGTGAACCAGAGCCTTCAGCTACCTTCAGCTCTCTTATAGAACCATCTTCCAGTTTTGGTCAGGGAGGCAGACACCGTTTCCACTTTTAAGGGTAGACTTAAGGCTGACATAGCTTTAATCTGCCGGGGGACTTTCTATGATACGCTGAGCTCCTTTTCCTTCTCCCTCCATCTGAAAATCACTCATGTCTGTTTACTGCTTTACGTTTACTGCTTAGCTTAGCCTTGTATCTGTGATAGCCATTTGTTAGCTTAGCTTAGCCTCATATCTGTGACAGCTATGCAGTAGTTTAGCTTAGCCTTGCATCTGTGATAGCCATGTGGTACTGTCACTACCTGGGGCTCGCGATTACAGAGCCTGGGTCTGTTAAACAGCACTATGCTAATCCCGTTGCCTCTCCGGAGCATTCCTGCTCCCTTGTTTCCTAGTTTTCCAGGATCCTGGCTACAACCTTGGCTTTGCCTGATCGTTATGATAACTGTGCTGGTGCTGTGACCCTGCCGTTGGTTGTGCTTCTGCTGCGGCTGAACTGATACTGTACCCCTTGCTCGCCCTGATCATGGTCTTGGTCCTGGTCCTGCTTGCGCCAATGCGTCATGCTTTTGGTCAGTCTGTCTCTGAGTCAGACAGAGTCTATGCGATGTACAAAAGTAGCAATCGTCCCATTAAGACAGCAGGGCATTCGTCCAACTACATATTTAGCTGACAGGCTCCTGCTAGCACTGTCAGGAGGCCATGATGCAAAGGAATGCCCTCATAAAACACCTTGTCGACCTGAGTTTTGTAATAAATACAGAAAAGAGTGTGTTCTCTCCAGTGCAGAGACTATCCCTGGAGCCTGTATCCTTTACTGCCCACCTGTCAGTGGAGATGAAAGCCATCAAAGCTTGCCTTGTGCATTTCCAGCTGCACAAATCTGTTCCTTTCCTATGTCTGAGATGACTCAGGCTGATGGCATCAGCTGTCCTAGTAGACCAACTCAGCCGCTTGTGCATGAGTGATTTCCAGTACTGGGTGGCCTCCCTCAGATGGGACCCCACACGTCACGGTACACAGGGGGTGACCATCACTATGAAATGTGTAATGGCACTGTGCTGCTGGCAACACCCAGCTTTCCTGGTACAGGGGTAGCCCATGGGCACCGTCCTACCCCAGAAGGTCGTCAATACAGTCTCTGTAGTGTATCTCTACAGTGTTTCCTGTCTCTGAGAGTGACACTAGTCCCAGGAGTTATAAACCTGGGGGCAGATCTGCTGTCCAGGTGTGTGCCACTATAGGGAGATTAAAGTATGCATCCAGCCATTATAAGGTGCAGCACTACAGTCGGGCTCTTGTTCATGTCAAGTGAAAACATGCAGTGGCCACTGTTCTGCTTAGTGTGCAATTTAAGTGTTCCACTCGGTGTGGATGCACTTGCTCATGTTTGGCAACCCATCATCCTGTAGGCATTTCTTCCTCTGGCTCTTGTATCTGCCACCCTGTGAAGAGTGAGCACCGTCACACTGGCCAGCAATGCACTTGCTAGGGATATATCAACTCCTGTGTGGACATCTATACAGGGACATGATGTCCCTTTATGACATCATAAATATACATCTCTTTTCAGTACTTGGTTGGTGTGATTTTGTCATTCCTGCAGGACCTAATTGACATTTAAAAAGCTTTCTCCACAATTTAGGTGTACCGAGCTGCTAGTATACATCCTATGGTTCACAGTTTGATGAAAGGGGCACATAGCCTACTCAATGTTTCTAGGCTGCTGGCTCCTCTATTTGACTTAGTAGTGGTTTTGGATGGGCTTTCTTGTCCTATTTTTGAACAACTGGAGAAAGCCAACTTAAAACATCTGTCTCTGAGGACAGTGTTGTTTCTGGCTTTGGCATCTGCTAAGCAGGTCAGTGCCATTCATGCACTCTCAGTACATCTTTTATGTACTTAGTATTCCCTGGGGAATGTCAGGTTGTCATGGAAGCCTAACTCTGCCTTTATACCAGAGGTGACTGGCTCATGCTCCCCAAATGACCTTGAAGCCTTCTTCCCTTCACCTTTTTCTTCAACTAAACGACAGCAGGCCCTCATGCTGGTTCATTTCCACTTGCTTGTCCAGTTTGTGACTTGCACTTCTATATGGACAGGACTGAGGGCTTCAGAAGAAGCAACCAGCTCTCTGTATCCTTGGCTAATTCCCATGAGGCCTATTACAAAGCAACAGCTCTCCCATTGAGTTGGGGGCAATTGCTCACACCTATATGAACCAGTGTTTGCAGGTGCTGATGGGCCTACGAGCTCATTCTACTTGTGGCCTGGCTACATCATGGGCCCTGTTTAAAAGTGCCTTCATCCAGGACATTTGCTCAGCAGGGTGTTGGCCCTAACCTTTGTCTGGTTTTATAGACCAAATGTCTCTGCTGTCTTATCATGGCTTAGGTGTTACTGAGTGCAGGGCCCTTGCCAGGACAGAGTGATCCCTGTTGAGTTCTTAAGGTTACTTGAAATAAACTTGTCTGTCAATATGGGAGTCTATATCCTATAGTATCCTATAGTGAGAAATGGAAATGAATGCTGTAAATGAGAACTTAAGGTTACTTGTAGAACCTTGGTTCTCGGGGTAGCAAGAGTGAGATGTTTCACCAGACAGCCCATCTTGCTGCTGTGAAGTAAGAAGAGGTGCTTATTTTAAATAATGCTTATCGTACTGCAAGCTATTTGATGGCAGGCAGATCACAAGCCAATCAGGATACCATAGTGACACATCCCACTCAAGCTCTCTGGGAATACTGGGCTATGCAAATATCTTAAAAGATGCAATTTATAATTTCGAGCCACCCAGTCCAACAGAATAGGGGGCAGTATTTCACCCATTCTCAATGTTGCCACTGAGACTCATACGGATATTTTTCCAGCAGGTTGGAGCAGGTTTCATTTCAGTTATTGTCAACACAAAAAAAACTTTCTTTGCTGTGGAGAGTGGCTTTCTTTGCAGAGCTGCATGTTTTGGGGTGACAGTCCTCACAGAGACCGTTTGGCTTGACTTTTTTTTTCTCTCTCTCGCTTCAACTTCTTCCTCCTCTCCTGCCGCACACTAGAGACTGCAGTCACTTGCTACTGCCCTTCAGGCTGGGGTGTATTATTACCAGAGGGAGGTCCTGAGAGGATATGGTGACTCAATGTCACCCCTCAGGCCAGGACGTATTATTACAGCTAAGGACTTCCAGTCCCTGACTACAAAGCAGTAAATATCTTTGCGATACAATTCATAGGCATCTTGGACATGACATCAAAAGTGTGACTTCTTCACACACTCTGTTGTTAGGGTTAATTAATTTTTTTGAATCTCGAAACATTTTTTTATCCCATCTCTTACAAATTGAACCTTTAAGTTATACAGACAAATTAGTTGTGGTTCATTCTTCTGTTTGTGTGTATGTGTGTGTGTGTGTGTCAGAGGCTGTATACCTTGTTGTACGGGATGCCAGTGAACTGCTGGATAAAGGCACACAGGGCTTCAGTTTCAGCCTCAGACTCCTTGCCTGGTGTCAACTTGGCCCTGTAGCTCTGGAAACGAAACCAGGTAAACTGACATTACCAACTTGCAGTTATTTTTAAACCTCATGCTGTTACTAAACTACATTAAATGCATAGCATAGCACGTTTCTCTAACCTGTGTGTACGCAGCCACATAGGAGTGTGATCCATCAAACAGAAAGAGGTGCTCCACAGGCAAATTCTGGGTCTGAAGTTGAGAGCACATTTCAAATGCCACACAGGCACCAAATGAGTAGCCAGCAATTCGATATGGCCCGTCTGGTTGAACCAGTCTGATACAATTCACATAGTGGGCTGCCAGGGACTGGATGCTGTCCAGAGGAGCAGCTAGGGGAGAGAGAATAAAACAGAGTGAATATGGTTGGACACTGTATAATCAGTTCAATGGCATCACTTACAGCGTGAAATCCTCATATGTGTATATGCTACTATATGTAATGCTCAAAACTATTTTAATCATTTCAAGGCCTGTGATATACGGGTTATTTTCTTCTCATCTGGTTTGGATGAGCCTAAATGTGTATGTGTGTGTTAACTCAGAATACCTTCTGTGCACTGCAGACCATAGCAAGGCATGCTAAGCTTGAGAGAGAGCGTCTTAAATGCAGCAATGGAGCCCTCAATGGGATGGACCAGGAACAGTGGTCGCTCCTGGCTCTGAACCTTGTTGAGTGCTATCACCGTGGGGCTGTTAGGTTTTACCAATAGCTGGGCCAGATCAGACTCCAACAAAGACCGAACACCATCCCTCTTAGTGGTAACGTGGTGAGATTCTGGATAGTTGAAAGTAGTAAAGACAAAAAAAAAAAAAAAATCCAAACTCGTTTATACTGTTCTGAGTGTATCTGAAGACCTTACAAAGCCACATCCTACAAAGAACTGGATTTAGACTGATCTCTATGAGAATCTCTCAGTGTTTTCTTTTTTTGGGTTAATTTAAGAGCTGCTCTTCATAATACCATTTGTTCCTCCTGGTTTGCTGGTGGCCAGCTCTTGCAGCTTGTTGATGGTGATCTGGCGGATCTCCCTCATGGCCATGACGATGTCATAGTCACGCTCCAGAGTCTGGCGAACCTCAACACCCATCAAGGAGTCCAGGCCAAGGTCAGCCAAGGAAGCATCAGCATTAAGGCTGTTTACATCCCGAATGCCTGAGGGTGAGGGCACAGTGAAAGCTCTGTTAGCTTTGCCTGATCAAATGCAGATTGCAACAAAAAAAGTCAGTGAGGAGAATGCATCTTTCTTAATGGAAAATAGTCAGGTAAAATGAATGAATAACCTAGAACTATAATCAAGAGCACTAATTGCTGTTTTATGTCAATATGTCAATGTATGGATAGGATGCGTAAACTATGCGAGTATGTTATGTCACAGAATTTTAAAACAAGGATGGAAAAATCTGAAGGCTGTGTCATTTTGACAGATAAGACCACCGAGAGTCATCTGCCATAACTTCAGCCATCACAATTTTAGGCTATATTACCACACGTCATTCCAAAATGTCACAGCAAGTGAGTGTCTGAAGGTTCTTTGCATGGACAGAATCTCTGCTCTTTTTAATTATTTTTTTTCCATGCTTATAAAGGCATACAAGGGTGAAGTGGTGTTCCAGAGCACAATCAAGTTACACTTTACCACTGTATTGTAAACAACCAGAATATTTGCAGTTTGCATAATCTGGCTTAAATTCATAAGCATTTTGAAGTGCTTGAAAATCCAGTCATCACCAAAGTGTTTGCCATACAAGAGAGATAATAAAAAACAAATGGGGCCATCAAAGTTGTAGTGACATTTAAGGTGTGTTGGTTGATTCACAGCATCAACTTTGGGCTCATTTAAATGTCTGTATATATATACAGTTATCTTTGCATACAAGGATAGATTAATCTGGATAGGCAGAGTCAAATGATTCATACAACAAGCAATGGTTGTAGGGTGGGTGGTTGTAACACTGTACATTTTAACAAAGGCAGCTTTGTAGACGATAGTGGTCTGTGAGGCCATTAAAAACATTGTAATGGTGATGGAAAATTCTTTTCAGTATATTATCAGTTCCTTCTGTTCCGCCATTTTTTCAAATGTCTTTAGTCATCTCATATGGTCTTATCTCGCTAACTGCTCTACACTGCCCTCATCATCTCCTGTTGAACTGTTCTGTTACATCTGTATCCATAAGCTTTCAGAAAATATGCGCAAATATGCAAAAATACAGTTTAAATGAATGTGTAGACAGAAGGCTCCACCAGTGTCCGTATACTTGTCAAACTCAAGCATTAATGCATTGACTAACATGCAAGAAAACATTCCACATAAAAGTGTCTGATAGCTGCCAGCGGTAGCCTTTGAGCAGCACAATGAATTTTTAATTATATTCCTCAGTATATAGCTGTTAACTATTTACTAATAAAGATGAAAAGGTGGCAACATTTTGTAGTTATAATTGGCAATCGGATGCAAACTTGCTACTGTAGCAACAGTGGTTACAGAAACTTCGAAAAAAGCCACAACCTAACCATGCATTTGCATGCATGTATTGCTCATCATACCTGCTTACAAATCCATCTTCTATAACATTGTTTTGTATATTAGTTATAAAAAAATAAAAAATGAATGAAAGAAAACATTTTTTAAACTTGCTTCATTTACATTATCTAACTTAAAGCAAGGAATCTGTGTGTGTGTGTGTGTGTGTGTGTGTGTGTGTGTTTGAGAGGGTGTGTCTTAGTGTGTCCTCCGTATACCTCGAGAACCATTCACCCGACTTATGTCACACTTGGTGAGTGTGCTGCTGGGGACCCAAGGATGTGCTGTGTCAAAATTGGTGCGCTTTTGGGCACCCATTAAATATGAAAAAATATTGAATAAACAAACTAACAGCCTCTGTGTCTCTGTGCAGCTTTGTGGGTGGGCTGTGGAGTCGAGCATTCTTCATCTACAAAAGCAAGGACTCACTACAATAACATTACACTCAGCAACAGATGATGAAAGAGAGACCGGAGATATTACATTATAGCAAATACAAACATTTCAAGGTTCGGTGATTGCAACTTTCGGAATTAATGCTTTGGATCCTGGACTTTCAACTTGACTGGACCCTGTTGAAAGCAGTGGGCTATGTTGTGTTAAAGACTGTTTCACTGGCTCACTGACTGCAGCTCATGCTGGATATACTTCTTATACTTATTAACTCGAGTATGAGTGGAAAGCCAATGACATAAGCGCCCCTCTGCTATTGCATCTCTGAGTGTGTAAGTGACACTAATAACTTATCCAACAGCAAAATGCCTCCCTTATTTAAACCCATGCTCTATATACAACTGCAATGATTAAATCAAGCACACCTATGACACACCTATGTGAAAATGAATGACTTTGATTAGGGTATTTCACTTGTGTTAAAAGTATAACTCTCTCTCTCTCTCTCTCTCTCTCTCTCATATATATATATAAATATAAACATCTATATAAATAAAGACAGGCATTATCAGCACAAGTTAGACTGTATACATTTAGTGCATACTTAACACCTGAAAAAAGGTGAAGCTTTCCATTCCGAAATAATGCTGGATAGTTAAATTAATAATAATGCATCATATCTAAATTATTTGGTAATAATGCTTCATAATGCGTTTTTGAGTGTTTAAGGGGCCATTTATGAGTTATTTACTATTTAGTAATCAGTAAGTTAAGTATAGGCACATAATTATTTTTCATTCCTAAATATTATATTAAATTTATAGCTGTTTAGTGCCCAGATGTATTGCTTAGGACCCAAAGAAGTGCAGAGGGTCAAAGTTTGTGTGAGATGTTTGAGAAAATTGCAAGCAGCAATACCACGAGCAGTTGGTCCACTCTGAAAAGGCATGTTTTGAACAGGCACTGTACTCGTCTTTCACGATAAACAGCAGCCCTGCCTTTATCAACTTACTTTTTTTTTTTTTTTTTTTTTTTTAACTTACCAAGAATGTGAGCTATGGTGTCCACCAAGTCTCTCTGGCCTGCTGCTTCACTCTTCACTGACACCTTCTCTGCCGGTACAAAGCTAGACATCACTGGGTGCTGCTGGTATAGGAAGAGGTCAAGCACCTCCAGGCAGGATGTGATGCGCTGGGGTATGGTGCCACCAATCACTGAGTCATTGCCACCTATGGTCTCCAGCACCACTCCCACATCACCAATGGCACCCCATTGGACTGCCAGTCCAGGTAAACCATCATGGC
Source organism: Plectropomus leopardus (assembly GCF_026936395.1). Lineage (NCBI taxonomy): Eukaryota > Metazoa > Chordata > Actinopteri > Perciformes > Serranidae > Plectropomus > Plectropomus leopardus. Next base: position 30,883,430 of record NC_142194.1, on the reverse strand, counting down.
GTCGCTTTTCACATACACGCTCCATGGCTGAGTTAGCATAACCGTAGTTACTTTGGCCAGCATTGCCACGGCCACAGCTGACTGAGGAGAAGGCCACAAAGTGGCTGAGGTCTGGACACAACTTTCTTGTCACTCTGGAGAGAGAATGGAAATAAATGCATTAAGATCCAGAGAGAAGCAAACAGTAGTTCATGATTTAATCAGAAGCATGTGTGAGTGTGTGCCTTACTTGTCCAGATACATGGTTCCATCATATTTAGGTCTGTTAACATCAAGGAAGAGTTGAGGAGTCAGATTCTCCAACATCCCATCTTTCAACACCTGATAATGACATACCAAACATACCCATGAAGTTTAACTTATTCTCTATTTAAATAGACAGCAGTGTTACCATGTTAATCACAACCAGGAACATGGGGCAAAATTACTCTCAGTGTTACCTTATCACTAATATAAAATATGAATAAGTAATTCTGTAAGGTGGCAATTGAAATGTTAATGTACATAGCAAACTGTAGGCAGAAACAATGAGGCTATTTTTAGGGACAGTGATGCTTTATTGTGAGACTTCAGGACAGGGGGGCAAAAAATGTAATGCAGTGATAGGTAGCATTTGATGACTATTATTTCTCGTTCCCTTTTTTTTTTTGATGAACTCTGCCTCCCATCTCCATTTACACAAGTTCCTAATTTCCAATGGTGGGTCATAGTTCAATGTTAATACCTGAGTTGTATTAATATGTAATATTATATTAATACTTTAAGATTTATTTTGTACCCAGAGAGAAGACCATATTCTTTAAACATATTAATTAATTTTGGGAGTGTCTGTGTTGGTTGTGTCAAGCTTATCAACAATCATCTGGGGCATTTTCTCTTCCAGCATCCAGTTAAACGCTTTTAAGAGTATTGGAGTGAGAGGGTCACTCATTATTTTGTACCACTCTGAGGTGAAACCATCCGCCCCCGGGGACTTTCCCCCTTTTAGTCTCCCAGTTGCTGACTGCAATTCTTCTTTTGTTATTTTACATATTAATCAGTTGTTATGTTCCTTTGTGACATTTGTTCCTTTGTGTCGTTAGGTGTACTGAAGATAAAAAAGCATTAATCTGGTGGTTTTCTTTCAGTTGTGGTTGATAATACATTATAATTATACAATATTCAATATTTTTCAAAGCACTTTTGAATCCTCTCCAGACTTGTTTCTATTTTATTTGTTGTTCAGGATTTTTTATTTTGTGTATAGTTCTGTCTGCTTGTTGTTTTCTTAACTTGTATGATAGAAGCTTCAGTGTTTTTGTGTATTATTGTGTAGTATTGGTGTTTAACAAAAAACAAGCTTTTTTTGTATTTCCTGTGTATTTATTTAATCTATTTCTTTTTTCTGTTTTATAATTTTGGATTTGGTCCCCTCATTCAGTGTTTGTGAATGTTCCTTTTGAATTTTTTTCTTATTTCATCCTCTAAATGTTTGAGTTATTTTTGTCTAAGTTTCTTTTCGTAGGAGGTGATGGCTATTATTCTACCTCTGATCACAGCCTTTAGAGCAGCCCAGAGTACAGATGGCATCACCTCTTTATTATCATTATGTCCCAAATACAAATTAATTTCAGTTTTAAGTTTTTTTTTTATAGTTGGGTAACTTAAAATGTTTGAGTTCCTAGACCTAGTTCTGTTATTACGGTGGGGTGCCATATAAATAGGACTATGATCTGATATAGTGCTAGGGTCTATTTCACATTTACATAATCTATAGTCTTTTTGCGGTCTTTTTTAAAGACGCGCACATGAATAATGTGTAGTCACGACGTGTCCAGTTTTCTCCATACATCCACGATTCCTGTTTCTTGCATCAAAGTGTTAATTCTTTTAATAATGTTTTTTGCGTCAGCTCTTCCATTTAAAGAGTCCAATTTTGGGCTGAGTCGAATGTTAAAGTCACCGCCGCATAGTACAATCCCTTGACTTTTAGTTGTCATTAAATCAAATATGTGTTTGTAGAAAGACTAATCACTTGCAGAAAGAACATACAAGTACACCATTTATATTAAATGTAGCCACTTTTATAGATCAGTTTCGCGTTCAGTGATTTCCACCTCAACTAAACTCATGAACCTGGTAAGCCCCCCCCCCCCTGCATGAACAAACAGAGAGTGAACAAAAGAACCACTAGTAAACACAAGACTTAACATAAATGGTCTGTGTGACTCCCTATGTAGGGGTCTGCTATCTTGGCCCTACTGAGCCCCTCAAAAGTGGCTCTACGGGGAAATTCCTCCTCCTGTGCCCAGAGAAAGGGGCTCTTATCTGCGACAGCAGCACAATGAAAAAGTGATCCTTAAAGAACCTTTATATTCTATATATAGTCTCAACCAAAGTATAATGTTATTACTCTAAGGAGTTTTAATTCACCAGTCCTCAGACTGGGCCTGTCTTAACTCAATGATGGGTGAGAAAAAAAAAGAAAAAAAAGGGGGAAAAAAGGAAACAGGAGCAATCCGATTTTAGAAGGAGCCGGGGAAGACCTCCTGAAGACTCGAAGAATCTTCTTGTAGTTTGGTTCACGTCCCTAGTCCAGTGCACCCTTCCTCACTCTAAATGCTCCATCAGTGTGGCTGGAGGTCTGATGATCTTCCCAGTGCTGGATAAATCCTCAGTTGCCTCTTCTATCGTGTCATAGATTTTGTTTCCATCCTTATACCTCACGCGCAGCCTGGCTGGGTGAGTCTGTATTGGATTTGAATGTCTTTCAATATCTTGCAGACCTCCTTGTATTCTCTGCATTTTTTAAGAATGAGATGTGGACAGTCTTAATCCAGGTTTACTTGTTTTTCACTCCAGACAAACCCCCTCCCCTGCCTAACCTTGCGGAGTATTGTCTCTTTCGTTCTGAGGCTTTTAAACTTCGCCATGATGGAGTGTGGTGGTGCGTTTTCTGGAGGCTGAGGTCCAGCCGAGCGGTGTGCTTGTTCAATGTTCAAATCGGGCACATACTTGGTCAGACCGAGAGCCTCTTGGAGTAGCTTTTCCACAAATGTAACCATTTTTGGTGAATCCTTCTCAGATCCCTCCAGCACCCCATAGATTCTTATATTTTCATGTCTGGAGCAGCTCTCCAAGTCCACTACCTTTTCCTCTAGCTTAGCATGTAGCTTTAGCATCTCCGTCATAACGTCTTCATTGTTTTGAATCCTCTCCTCTGCATACTCGATTCGCCCATCCGCTACATCTAACCTGGTGTTCATCTTTTAAATTTCTTCAATAATTGTCTCTAATTAGGGCCCTCTTGAAACTGAAGGAATTCTTACTAGGGCCCGATCACCAAACGGTGCGAGGACCCTCTTGAAACTAAAGGAATTCTTCTTATTAGGGCCCGAACACCAAATGGTGCGAGGACCCTCTTGAAACTGAAGTTTCTAAATTATTATTATTATTTATTTATCTATTTAATTTTTTTTTTTTTCTCTCAAATGAATTGCCTTTTTGAGGGCTTTAACATATTCAAAAAGTCATGAAACTTTGCAGACTTATCAGGTCTGGTGAAAAATTTGATATTTTAATGGTCTCGTGTGCCCCCTACTGATTTTCAAAGAAGCAGTCCCTGCAGCACGTTTTACCTAGAGCTGTGAAACTTTGGAGGCCTTTGCAACACCCCAGTACCTACAAAAAAGTCTATGGGGCCAGACCGTAAAACCTACAGGAAGTCAGCCATTTTGATTTGAAGTTGTAATTTTGATGTATTTTTGGCCATTTTCAGGGGTCGTAATCTTGACAACTTGTCCTAGAGCTTTCATCAGTTTGACTTCAAATGTTATGGTTACCTTCATAAGACCTTTGACAGTAAGTGTTGATGTTATGTCATGTCATGAGTTTTCATCACACCGTGTGATCTGTATGAGGCATCTAATTTGCATGTTCTGCCATGAACCAGGAAGGAAACAGGAAGTGGTATGTAACTCTGCTGTAAATGGTCCAATCTGCCCCAAACTTCACGTTCGATAGGAGTCCTGCCCTGAACACATCTATATGACAATTTTAAGCAATAATGAGAGCACCACCTATTGGCACATGAAAGGCAAAGAAGCTCCTAGCAGGTTCACTCGATTGATCTCAAAAAATCCTTAAGACATTGATGATGATTGAAAATGAATATTGTGAGTTTTCGTTTTCGTTCGTTGAACAGCGTTACCGTAGTTGGGTGGACAATTTCGATGTTTCGACATGACATCAAAAACTGTTGTAACTTTGCCCCAGATGGTCAGATCTTTACAAAATTTCAAAGATTTGATAAGAGTCCAGGCCTGAAGACATCTGCAGTGCAATTTTGAATCTTACTCATAGCGCCACCTATGAGAAGTTACTTTTTTTACTCTCTGTAGCATGTTAACTGAACTGACCTCATATCCAATTAGAATAAAGACCTTCATAATGCACAGAAATCACACTTTTGTGTTTTCATCAAACGTGATTGCCAAAGTTATGCATTATTCGCCACAATAATGGTAGCACTTTTTGAGAGGCAAGGCATGCACCAAAACTCACAAAAATTAGCACACACATCAAAAGTCATAAATGTGATATTTGATATGATTTATTTTGCACTGATGTGCCAAAATGGCTCTGTAGCGCCCTACAGTACATTTCACCAAGAGTTACAAAACTCTTGGTGACTACCCTAAACTCAACAGGAAGTTGGCCATTTTGAATTGATTGTGCAATTTTGGCGTATTTTTGGCCATTTTCAGGGCTTGCAATTTTTCGATCTTCTCCTACAGATTTCATCCAATTGACTTCAAAATTTAAAAATCCTCTCAGAAGGCCTGAGGCATCAAAAGTTATTACATTTGTGAGTTTTCGTCACACCGTGTGGTTGTTACTGGGCCAATCATTTCCATGTGTCACCATTAACCAGGAAGTAGTTTATACCTCCCTCTGAAGTATAGGTTTTCCATGAATGCTGTTGCCATGGAGAGCCAGTAGTGGCCGCAAAAAGGGAAGTTGTTGTAACTTCACTTTACATCGACTACATCGATCGAATTGGCCCCAGATTTCAGTTATTGCCAGGCTGCAGCCCTTAACACATCAACATGTCCTTTAATATGATACTCACTGAGCCACCTACTATCAACAGGAAGGACGCCTCGTACCACAACTATCCTTTCATTCTCATGAAGTTTACATGTTTTGTCTTTGATAAATGATGTAGACCAAGATGCCATAGATTTTGTGTGTCCAAAGGAAGTAATTCACCATGTGAAGTATCTCCCTCAAGGGTCCAATGTCTCTACATACTTTTTCCAAGTTTCACTGAAATGGATGACTGCATCACTCAGAGTCCCTACAGTAGCCTTGACTTGCGTGGGGATGCGAGGGCCCGCTCATCGCTGCTTGCGGCTTTAATTCTTCTTTGTTTTCTTCGCGAAACCCTCTTAGGTCGCGTAGAATCAGCTCCATATGAGCCATGCTTGCACCTGTTGCTTGCTAGTTAGCTTATCTTGCTAATTGTGTAGCAGTGCCTTGTCGTCCTCACCCTCTCCTTCTTTTCTACTGGTGCTTACTTTTCGTGACTGTGGTAAAAGTCTTACCCCCATTTTATTCTTTTACACGAGTGATTTTCTCAGCCACAGGTAGTTCTGTAATTACTCCGGTTCGACCCGGGAGCTCTCCCACTATGCAGCCATCTTGACAGTGTTCCGACCGAAAGTCCGAATGTTTCTTTTTTATTCATTTTTTGAAAACCTATTACTTAAAAAACGTATTGTTGTCTCGTACTTCAGATAGAAATATTTTCAAATTTGAGTTTAGAACCTAAACAGTCTGTATCACACTGTGTTGCTCATCACAGACACACATCTGTCTGCATAATAATTAAAAATATAGAGGTTCCGTCGACATTTTGGACAGCCTCTTTTAAAACTCAGATGACTGCTAGGTGAATGCGTGCCTACGCAAACCAGTCAAATTGCAGTTACTGTTTACATCCATGTCTGGATAAAGCATATTAAGTGACTATAGTGAAATTGGGAAAATTATGAAAAAACAAGAACAAACTAAGACTATGTCTACTATGTCAGCCTATACTAAAAACATTTCAAGCATCTGTGATGTAACTTTCCCAATTAATGCTTTTGTACCTGAGGTTGCCTGGCTTTGACTTTAAGGTCATTAAATGTTCGAGTTAGCTTTTGCTCCTAAATGTCATGTATTGCAACAATTATAACATGTATTACAACAATGTATTGCAACTACTTTAATATTTTCAGTAATATTAAATCAAATAAAAATAACAAAAATATATTAATAAAGCTCTTTCCTATCTTAGCTAAGGAAGTGCCGTATTGAGTTTGTGAGAATGAATGGTTTTTCGAGAAAACTGCAAGCGGCAATAGAGCAGGTCAAGCAGTCAGCCTGTTACGGAGGTTTTGACAAGCTCTGTTCTAGTAATGTTAATAGCCATTATACAACAGTTAGTTCCACCCAAGCAATTTGACTGGTCAAGAGGCATTCCATGAGGGATGATACACAGTAAAACATCACTGAGACTTTTAACTATACTTATATCACTCCACTTTACAGGTGTTAAAAACAATTAATTAGGCATACATTAACAGTTGTAGTTATCTAATGTTACTGTAGACTGTATCTGTGTTTGAAGGGCAAGGAAATCCAGTCTGACCAGTATCATCCCTCAAAAAATTCCTGAGTAAAATCCCGCCTCATGCAAAAGCCATCTACCTGAAGCCCAGTAGCTGAAGCACTACAACAGACGGGGTTTGGTATATCGCCATTCCCCGGGAGTAAATCAGATGTCACAGGTTTTATAAGGATGTGCAGTGAGGCAGGGACACACTCACTTTAACACCAATCACAGCCTGAGAGACACCATCATACACTAACTGGCACATGTGACAGAGATCACAGCAATGAGTTTACACATGCTGGAGTGCACTGTCTGATCAAGCTAAATCATCTGAATCACACAGGCCGCCAAAGTGACTGATAACATATTCTTATTTCACTGGAAACACACAGATAAATGTTCAAGATACTAAGCAGCTGGTCTGTGCATAACATGTATACCGAGCTTTCACAGATCAGCAAGCTTGTGTGTAGGAAAATGTTAATGGCTTAATTAGGCAACATCTGTCAGTTTCAGTGGTTGAGGAACTATTTGTTGGTGGGGCCAAAAAAATCATAAAATACACAATTAAATCATAATCTGCTGTTGCTTATTACTGTTCACTAATATATGGCATTTGTTCAACTGTTGTATTATAGCTATATCACACTCAAGGTTGTGCTGTTTTGCTGAACATCACCATGGCTGTGATTAACCTGCGGCATCGTGCCTACAACCGAATCACAGCTGTGATGATATACAGTAGAACAGCACTTCCGCTCATGTGATATTGCAAACATTTTTTAGAGTTCATGATTTCTGTTTCAAAATGCTTCTAGAGATCTGAAAAGTAGACTAAGCTGAGGGAGACTAATGATGAGGTGGCTTGATGTATTACCATGGCTAGGTGGAAGACACCATCCACTGGGCCCAGTGCGCAGGCCTCAGCAATGAGACTTTCCGTTCCCTCCAATGTGCTGACATCATTGGTCGATACCAGAACCTCCACATCCTGACTCTGCCATTCATGTACCCGCTTCGCCTGGTAACCTGGCATAAGGTACAAAGTAAAACTAGTTACAGCAGTGCCAAGAGCAAAATTACTCTCACATGGTTTGCAGTAAGCTTCAATAGAGGCCTGTATGCCACAGAGGCATCTGCTGTCAACCCCAGGCAGCATTTCTTAAACATTTACATCCTTTTGAAAACTACTAGTTTTACTATAGTAATGTGCTAATGTAAATTGCACATTATGTCATTTAAGACTGGGATTTGTAATGGATTTGTAACTGCTAACTAGGCACTTTCACGCACTGTGAAAGTATTGTTCCTCTCTCTTTTTACAAGGCCTTGTTTCCCAACAATACCAGTGTTGTTTGTCTGTTGAATCATTAATTTAGTCCAATGTGTAACTGAGCTGCACTTTTAGCAGCTTTGTAATGATTGTGCCTTACCGTTCCTGATGCCTGATCTGGAGGTCAGCACCAGTTTGCGGGCACCTCTCTCTGTCAGCCACTGAGCAAGTTCCAGACCGAAGCCCCCCAGTCCTCCAGTAATGATGTAAGAGTGAGAGGGGCGACAAAAGGTGCGACATATAGCTGGAAAAGACAAAGGGGAAGCAGTTTGGTCTGCCGAACCCGTCTCCTCATAACAGACCTGTGTAAAGAGAAGAACCAGTAAGATGATACACACTGACGTCTTGTAGTATTTTACTGTCATAGTCAAATATTAATGATATGATCTTTAGATTAGAAACTGGGGTGGGAAGTATTAACTGAAACATCTTGGAATTTATCCAGGATTATGTAGTTCTCATTTTACTGTTTTTACAAAATTTTAACACCCACTTGACTTAATAGGTGTTCTTAATCCGTCCTTCTAATTCACAATGAAAGGTTAGTCCATTATGTACAAACTGTAGTCCCCTCACACGAATATCAAAGACTCTCAAATGATAAACTGACCTGCAAGAGGACCTTGCCGATGTGCTTGCCCTGAGCCATGTATCTGAATGCTTCCTCCACTTGGTCCCTCTTAAACACAGTGGTCTTTAGAGGCTGAACTACACCTTCCATAATGCCTTCCTTCAGCAGCTGGGACACCTCCTCCCACTCCTTGTTGCCCTCTTCAAAGAGAGCATCCAGCAAGATGCCGTGGAATGCCACATTCTTCAGGAACAGAGCCATGCCTGGAGAGATCACAACAACATGATTACATAACTCAATGCTGACCATGCAAATGATCTTGCAATCTTGCAGTTGTATGCAAGACAGAATGTGTCTTGGTATAAAAATAACTTTTACAGATTATGCTGAGCACTTTCACACAATTGATTTTATTTGCCCCCCCCCCACCTGTTAATACAGGTGATTATAAGTGCTCCTTAGGACTGGAGTGATATGCTGTTATTTATTTCTATTGAAAGCTAGAGGAAATTTTAAGACCAATCAACACATACTACACCAAGCATGGCAAGAGAAGAATCTAACATAAAACGGAGAGAGAATCACTGTGCATCATGATTACTTACCAAGACTGCATAAGAAAAAGAGAAAATATGCTGCAGAAAAAAAAAAAAACCATCTGAAAGACAAAAAAATTAACATCTAGACCCTGTATCCTGCAATGCTAAAAGTTCACACTAACAAGCAAATAAAGCTTTTTCCTTGGTAATATACTGAGCCCCAAATTGCTTCCAATTTGTGGTGGCACACTGTGCGGTAGCCCTGGCCACTAATGTGTGTGTTAATGGCTGAATGTTAAATGTAGAGTAAAAGCACTTTGAGTGGTCTGAAGACTAGAAAAGCATTTTACTATTTACTCTTATGAAGCACACAATATGTCAACAGAGACCCCACACTGATATATCAATTGAGAATGTGAAGATTTTTTTCTTTAAAAACTTTAACAATTGGTTTGGGACTTTTGTGTAAATGGTGGAGAGAATATATGCATAGTTAACTAGCTTCGCTGAGTCGATCTCCAAACATAAGGCTAAACATGGTTTAAGAAAAAAAATAAATTAAAGTTAACCCTTGCTACATCTTTTTGGTGTCAAAGGAGGAGTTGAGGAGTCTCACAGCCTGGAGAAAGAAGCTGCTCCGTAGTAGCTCAAACACGAGCTACATCAAGAGTTACCTCATTTACAGACGACTGAAAAGAGAGATGAAGGAGGAAATCACAGGCGCAGAGGCTGAGTATAGATGATTTTAAAGAAAGTGTGGCAAAAGAAGACACGCATAGGGGAAAAACTCGCAAAAATACAGATTCACTGGAACAATGGAGTGAAGACGTTTGAAAGTGCCAGGGAAGCGGTGGGGAACATGAAGGAAAGAGGCAATACGGTTGATGAACCACGCGGAGGCACTGAATCTCCAGTAAAGGAGAGGATGCGAAGACTGGCGGAGTGGCAAGGAGCAGGGATGGGGCTCAGTAGCACTGAACGAGAGAAAAGCTACAATGTATTCAAAATGTTTTGCTTGAGGAAGGACATAAACATAATGGATAAGGTACGGACAAACAACATATATAGATATTTCAACAAATACTAAATACGAGACAATGAATGGAACTTTACAGGAATGTTTACAATTCACAGACTTCTTCTGTATAAAAAAAAGGTTAAGAACCGACAAGGAATCCTCAAGTTATTAAGTTTGGACATGTCTAGACACTGTGGAACTTCACAAGTTGGATGTAGTTCTTGGTCTAGGGAGTAGCTCCCATTAACGATGACTTTTTCTCTCCGACCTCCAACGGGATTTGGGGAATGGACTTATACCCCGCATTTATAAGTCTTTGAAATTTCTGGTTGGTTTTTTGTGTTCATGTTTCATATTTTTTGTATGTTAGAAGTGTCAGAGTGAGAAAAAACAGAATGCAATGTCACTAAACAATCTAATAAAAAGGGCTAAGGTCATAGCAAAACTAAAAAAGGAAAAAAAAAACAAAGGCTAAGTGCCTACAAGAAATGCATCTCAAGGAGCAAGAACATGAAAAACTCAAAAAGACAGGATTGACAATTACATTTTACAGCTCATATAAGGAGGAGACTAGGTGGGGATGGCAATTTTACTATCAGATGTAACATAGTTTATGACCCTAAAGGAAATAAGTGAATAATAGACATCTGGAGGGAAATGCACCAATGTGAAAAGGATAACACGGATTAGGCAGCTCCCCATGCAGTTTATACAAAAATAGATTACTTTTTCATTGATGCAGTGGACAGATTTAGAGCAGAATGAGAAGAATGTAAGATAGAGGTTATGAATTTATCAGATCATGGCACGTTATACCTGACATTGAATTTAAAAAGTAGGATAAAACATACAAACTGGCGACTTAATGTTGGTATCTTCAATGCCCCAGAATTTGTGGAATGGATAACAAAAGACATAAACACAAATATAAAGTGAATGTTAATGGGGATGTTGAATCAATCATCCTCTAGGATGCTTTGAAGGCAGTTATGCACAGGAAATTAATACAACAAACAGCATATCTTAAAAAAACTAGGCCTGAACTATACCAGAAAAAGACTGAAGAACTCAAAACTTTAGAGCAAAAACATAAAAGCTTAATTGACCCAGAACTACTAAATCAAATTAAAGAAGTGAGGAAGGAAGAAGTGGTCTAGGAGCATCTACATTGCTGAAAAGATTTTTCTTACTATAAAAATTATATTCACAGCCAACTGCGGCAGATGAGAAGATTTATACAAGTATCTTATCTATGAGAATTGAGAATTTCATGACAGAACTGATAGAAGACCGATCAGGATTCATCGAGGGTTGGCAAAAACTTAACAATATAAGAGGAACATTGCATATAATTGAAGAAGTACAAAAAAGGAGAGAGTGCAGTGCTCCTTCGCCCTTAGTTTAGGTGCGTAAAAAGCTTTTGATATTGTTAGCTGGAAGATTCTCTACCTCTGCTTGGAAAAATTTGGCTTCAATATAGAGTTAACTGCATTACAAGACACTTTATCAAGAACCTATGGCAAAAATAAAAATAAAATAAATGGTAACCTCACAAATTAACTTAAGTTAAAAAGATTTAGCAGACAGGCGTGCTGTCTGTCATCCACTCTGTTTGCAATTTATTTAAGCCTTTAGCTCAAGTAATAAGACGGGTGATGATAAAAGGCACAAGGGAGGAATTCGGGGAGGGCTTGGACTTTGATTGGCCTCAGAGGAAGTTCTGGCAAACAATGACACATCCTCGGAAGGGAAAGCAGGGCTTGTCTCAAGCTGTGCTGAGCAGAGAACTGCTGTCCCAAACTGGAAATATTGTTGAACCGTGGAAATAGCACTTTGAGGAACTCCTGAATCCCGCAGCCACATCCTCTGTGGAGAAGGCAGAATCTGAAGACTGCAGACTCTATGCATATCCCTGGCAGAGGTTGCTGAGGTGGTCAAAAAGCTCTTTGGCAGAAAGTGTGATGCTGAAGGCTCTGAACATTGTTGGGCTGTCTTGGCTAACACGCCATGCGGTGCCTGCGGAGTGGCAGACCAGGGTGATAGTTGCTCCAATTATTGGGGTTTCACACTGCTAAGCCTCTCAGGGAAAGTCTACTCCAGAGTGCTGGAAAGGAGGTTCTGACCGACTGTCGAACCTCGGATTCAGGATGAACAATACAAGTTCCGTTCTGGTCATGGAACAGTGGATCCGCACTTTACCCTTGGAGGAGTCGTGGGAGTTTGCTCATCCAGTTTACATGTGCTTTGTGGACTTGGAGAAGGCTTATGACCGGTCAAACACGTTCCCAGTTGGTGTTGGCCTCCGCCAGGGTTGTCCCTTGTCATCGCTTCTGTTTGTGAGACTCATGGACAGAATCTCGAGGCGCAGCCGCGGTGAGGAAGGGGTCTGGTTAAGGGACCTCTGCTCTTTGCAGATGATGTGATTCTGTTAGCTTCATCACACCATAACCTCCAGCATGCATTGGGGTGGTTTGTAACCGAGTGTGAAGCGGTAAGGATGAGTGTCAGCACCACCATATCTGAGGCCATGGTTCTCTGCCACAAAATGGGGGATTGGAGTGGAAGGAGTTGCTGCCCCAAACAAAGGAGTTCAAATAACTCGTGAGAGAGGGACAAGCAGTTTGGTGCAGCATTTGCAGTGATGCAGGAGTTGTGTCTGACTGTTGTGGTGATGAAGGAGCTGAGGAGCTGAGCTGGAAGGCAAAGCTCTTGATTTATCTGTCCATGTACAGTATGTTCCCAAGTAGGATTGCAAACAAGGATATGTTTAAGGAAAAAAATCCACTTAAGAAATCTCTTACAGTGAGAAGAAAGTATTATTTGGACAGGGAGATCAAAGTTCTTGGCTTATGACTCTAAATTTAAGCCAGGAAATTTAGACAAAAGGTATAAACAATGGGCAGGCAGTACCATTGTTGACAAGGGTAAAATGAAAAGAGGAATTTGAACTGGAGAACCACAATTTGTTTAGGTATTTGCAAGTTAGAGATTTCTTTGAGCAAGAAGTAAAACCTTACTTTTTATTACATGAACTGAACAAAGTGCCTGTAACATTGTTACATGCGCACAGTAATAATTCAAGTGGAGTGATATCAGCACTATATCAAGGTCTAGTGATGAACAGAAAAACCTCTACCCTGTATATTCAAGATAAATGGGTGAAAGAAAGTAAAATACAGTTATCTAATGAAGACTGGTATAATATATGTAACATACAGAAATCACCCACCAGCTCCAGGATGTGGAGATAATTTTGTTGGAAGAATATTACCAGATATTCATTACTCCAAAGACCAAATGTCAATATATACATGCTCAGGAGAAATGCTGGAGTATGTGTGTGAAGAATAATGCAGGAAATTCTAATGTTTTTTGGAAATTATGAAAATAGAGAAATACTGGAACAATGTACGATAGGAGTTGAAGCTGATGTGAGTTCATGAAATAACAAAGACAGCTGATGTACTTTTTGGGTAACTTTACAAGAAATATTGTCCAACAAGACCAATATCTAGTTAATATTCTACTATCAGCAACTAAGAAAGCAATCACCAGGAAATCAAGAAAATTTTTTTGAGGCATTCTTCAGAAACATAAGTACGTATGAACAAGAATTCCTCTGGCCTCGGCTATTGCTGGCACAGAGGTGTAAAAAAAAATAAAGTTTATCAATGTGAGCACTGAGTATCTTTTACTGCACTGCATTCAGGTGAATATAGTTCTAAAAGGATTTGCAACTCATTGCACTCTGTTTTTTTAACATGTTTTACACAACGTCCTAACTTTTATGGAATTGGGGCTGTAGTTATCAATCACTGTCATATTCCAATGCTATGATGACAGCAGTGCGTGTAATTGCAGCAGCTAGTAGCTCCTCAAATCCTTGCAACTATTTGTCTAGATTTTTCACTTTTTTTTTTTAACTCCATGGCCCCTTCTGCTGAAGCATGACTTTTCTATGACAGCGAATCACTGACCTGACTTGGACCCGAAGGTCTTCCTCTACCAAGCCTTCTAATGTCCAGTCCCAGGAGAATAAAGTGTATGAGATGCAATTGATGCTCACTCAGCAACCGGAAATCAGAGACTGCTCTGCGCTCATCTTCAGAGACATGGATAACTCCTAACATTCCAGATCGGGCTCTTGCACTGGATGAGCGGGCCTCGTTCAGAGCCAAAAGGTCACAAGACTTTGATGCAAATTGTATGATGCCATCAGCAGCAACATGCCCAAGCAACTAGATGGAATTTTCATAGTAGCTGGTGATTTTAATTAACTCATCCTTCAACTCGAAAGATGAGGTAGAATCAAGGACAAATTGTAATTTGATTAATAAATCTACCTTGTACCTTTGACCTTGTATAACTGCTATTACAATGACAACTACAGACTAAGACCAGAATTAATGGATAGTACATGTAACTGATTTAATTTAGTAGCTAAAAATAGCTTAATAAGTAAATTGTGTAAAATACTCTTTTAGGGCATACTGTGCAGGATTTTTCTAAAAAACAATTTATAGAGTCATACAGAAGTAATCTCTCTTGATCATCACTTATGGCCCATTAAAAGTGTGTGTTGGTGTATTTTAATGAGACTCTGCCCTGTGCCTGGGCTATGTTATTCTTCATTTATGGGCATGGACCCCCACAATGCTCTGATAAAGTCGAGCCTCGTAAGAAAGGTGGCAACTAGGTGCCAGATGATAAACAACAGGTATCTGAGAGACAGTGTTGGAAAAAAAATGCAAAGATAGCAAGGTAAAACACCAAAAAAGTGTGAGTCTGGGGTCTTTTTTTTTTTGCGTGTCTACAAACTGTAACCAACAATCCTGCATTGTATACCTTCAAGATAATCCCAAGAATTACCTGTAAATTATCACAACAAGAGAATGTTATTATCCCTTTACCTTGATCAGAAATTGAAATTGCAGCAATATTTCACCCTGAAGTGTTTCTGCTATTTTGTGTTTTCTCTACAACAGAAAGACTGACACTCCAGCTGACACTGTGTGTGAGTCCGTGCAGCTTTCTACTGACCCAGTGGAGAGTTGTTGGACAGGTCGTATTTGCCAATCTCCAGGAATCGTCCATGTCTGGCTAGACAGCGAATACTGGCCTGCAACTTCTCCTCAGCCAGAGAGTTCAGCACAACATCCACGCCTGAAAAACACACACATATACACATAAACACACAGACACAAAATACTGTTGGGTATGTCACAAAAAGTGTACTATGTGCATTGGTCCTGTGATCTAAAAGTGTAATCAAAAGCTTGCTACTTCAATAAACAGTTGTTCATTACAAAGTTCAAATGTGAAATGTAAATTTCAAAAATTTAAATACTGAAAAAATTTGAGATTTCAAAAATTTTAATTTACATTTAATATAATTGTTGAAATTGTGTGATGTATAGTATGTTGAGCACAAAGACATATCTGACCTTTGCCCTGTGTGTGGTGCAGGATGTGCTGTTCAAAAGAGGTGTCTCTAGAGTTAGCGAAGGACTCTGCTGAGAGCTGAGGGAACCTCTCCTGCAGGTAGGCCCTCTTCTCCGTTGAGCCTAATAAAATAGCACATACAAAAAGGTTAAGGTTAGGGTTAGAGCTTTTATGAGATACCATCTCATAACTCCCATTATGATTCAGTGACAGTGTCAGAATGTTTAGATACATTTAATACAATAATATGATATCTACATATATTAAAGGGGCATCTGTGGTTTAGGAGCTAGAGCAGTCATTTACCAATGAGAGGATCAATGCTTTGATTCCTGATCCCTGCAGTCTTGGTGCATTTTTTTCAAGAGGCAGAAATGGACTGTCATAAAATAATTCATGTTACAATGAATAAGAGATCATATCAGAGCAATTTCTCTATCACTATGCCTGAAAGTGTGTCATGTGAGTGTTAAATACTAACCGACTGTAGTGAAGACTTTACATTCTTTGCTGAGTGCTATGGCAATGGCAGCCTGACCGACACCCCCTGACCCTGAGTGGATGAGAATAGTCTCTCTGGGACGGAGTCTGCCGCGCACGACCAAAGAGTAGTAGGCTGTGGCGTAGACCACTGGCACTGAGGCTGCCTGCTCCAATGTCCTGTACACAAACAGGTGTATCACGAGTATTATTTGCCATGATGTAGTTTGTAGTATCTATCCTCTATTCTGTTGTGGGAGCACCTATGCTCCAATCAGTTTTTCATTGAGAGCACAAAGAGATGGACAGATGCACTTTATCTTTCAATGGTTATCTAATGAGAGTTCAGATGCTGGAACAGAAAATGCAGAATATGCGTGTGCATGTTGAAAGTTTAAGTAGACTACAATGCAGTTTTTTTTTTTATTGTGATGTTTTTATGATATTTTTATAGTGAAGCAAGACATCACGGGTGAGAATAGACAAAGAGAGAAAGAGTTTGATGTTAGAAGTAAACAGTGGCATTAAGGAAATAAAGAGAAAAGAACCCATAAATAACTAGAAATACCATCTTGTGGTTATGTGCCTCACACAGCGGTCAAGTTCCACTTACAGTTAACATCCATATATGTGAAAACATGGGTGCTTCACAAACATTTCCCCCCCGGCAACACAGAGGATATATACTATCAACATAGTTTCAAAGTGGGCACCCAAGATTAGTGTCACCAATTCAGTGTCCCACCTTCTGTTCCTGACTTATCACGTTGAGTAATGGCGAGAAAAGTGTTTTTGCAGATTATGATGTCAGTTAACCTTTAACCTCTTGGATATAAATGTCAGAACTTCATCATTATATCATGAGTGCATGAGTTCTTGAATTGCACATTTTCAAGAATAAGATTGATTTAAGGACATAGTGAACTTGAACACCAAAATCGGATCAATTCATCCTTGAATCCAAGTGAACGTTTGCACCAAATTTGAAAAAAAAAAAAAAAAAAAAAGCCAAAACTCAATATTGAGATGTTGTGTTCACAAGAATGAGACAGAATCACACACAAGAAACCAATCAGTTCATCCTTGAGCAGAAGTGGATGTTTGTTCCAAAGTCCATAAACCGTACACAGTGCACAAACACAGCACTGCACTAACAGGAAATATAGAAAAAAGAAAAAGCTAAAACTAAAAAGCATGTTGGTTAATAGCTGAAAGGAATGAGCATAATAATGCTAACGCTAATAATATTAAATTGAAAAAGCAAATGAATAAGTGAGGTAATTTCTTATAGTAGTAATAATAGAGGTAGATGAAAGGAGGGCCTGCTGAAATAATGTAACAAGAGTTTATATAAACCTTGCACATGGCTAGACTGTGTACAGTGGTTCCAAACCTTTGACATACCGATGACATATTTTCGGGATATTTCATATTATATTAAATTCAACAAGAGAACAACTGATAAACTGTACAATTAACCCAATTCACAAACATGTTAATGCTACACCATCACAGCTAATTTCTGCACAATGTAGTCTGTTTAAATGTCTGTCGCCCAGTGCTATGCTAGTGTTTCGTTACTCAGGTTATAGTCCAGTTGCATCCAGAGGCATATTGGTCTATAGCTGCTGATAACCCCACATGAAAACTGAAAATGAGAGATGAGAAACTGAGAGATTCCAGACTTGCATTTGCAATTTGGTATAATGATGTCAAGCTAGCACTGTCATATAAAGTACTACTTACATGTTATCAAATCAGTCACACTAACCTAATAATAAAATTTTGACATTTTGACAATTCTGCATAATGCACACTTTTACCATGCTACTTAAGAGTAACTTTTGTTGGTACTTCTACACTTTTTCTTGTAATGGACTATTTCTTTCATGCAGTATTGCTGATTTTACTGAAGTAAATAATTTGAGTACTTCTGCCGCTCTGTTAGTTGGAACATCGATTGTGATTAAATTGCAAGTAAAGCCTTTGAACTCTATTAAAATAAGAAAAGAACAGCACAGTGTCTTTTGCACAATGCCAGCTCTTGTCTTTCACATGCCCCATATACCTTCTCCTCAGACAGCATATGATGGCTTCTACAGGGAAACTACTGTAGAAAGATGCTGGACAACAATTCCAAATCATATCTCAGGCTCATACTTCTAAATGCAGTCTTCAGTGTGACTAAACTGACAGTTAAATTGAACTATACAATGTTTAAAAATGTAACACTGACCAGTTGAAGGGAACATTCCAGAGGAACCTTTTGTCAGCATCCACACTTGTTGCCAAGCCCTTAGCAGGTAGCAGTCCCATAACGCGCTGTCTGGTGGCATCAAGACCGGAAAACTCCATACCCAACATGCACTGCTGCAGAGCCAGGTCACCTAAATGATGAACAATGAACAGGAGAGGTTAGTTTTCTGATGTTGGTCCTTGATGGCTATTATTTCAAGTGTTGTGTAGTCTAGTATAATGGTAGTAATCTGCAAGATGCTGTGGATGACCATGATTGTAAGACCAAAGAAAAAAATGCATGATTTCTTGTTGTGTTTCCTCAACATACTCTACCTGGAATAGCGTCTGGTGGCAGTTTGCCGGTGGCAAGCATTATATCTCTGAAGTTTAGTGAGCTGTAGAAAACACGACACAGTTGCATATTGGAGTTGCTGCTCACAAAGTGGCGGAGTGGGGAGGCAATCCAGCGCAGGGAAGAGAGGTCACCGCGAGTCAACACATTGACGTAGGCATGCTCTGTCAACTCTTCGTTTAAATCTGACAACAACAAAACAGGAAAAAATGCTTCAATAGAAGCATGAGCACATCAAACATTCTGAAGTTATACACATTAAACTAAACTGGATAAATTTCTCTATTAAATCAAATAGTTTGTCTTAGTTAAATATGGTTAGAGTGACATGGTTGCCAACACATGCACTTTCTAAAATCTTCACAAAATGTCATGCAGTAAACCAGTTGGGGTATTTGAATTTAGAGAGAACATTGACATGCCTTTGACCAGAATCAAAAAACATACTTAAGCTAAATATGTAGATCGTTCATGGGGGGGCAGAGTTTTCTTGCCTTTAGGCAGTGAGAGGAGTAACAGTGCTTAATAGACTTCTGTGTTCAAGGGACAGTTAGCAGGATGGGGCCACATTAGCTACAGCAATGTACTGAGGGTTTTCTTTTTTTGTTTTTATTTTTTTACAGAGTATATCCTTCTCTGTTGTAAAGCATCTTTGAGGACTTTGAGAATGGCTAATTAAAGGTTGAACCTTTAAACCTTTGTTTTGCCATTAAAGGTTTAACCATTTCTTCCTTTTCTGTCTTTGTTAATAACCCCCTCGAACAAAAATTGAACAAACATACAAAAAAAAGCACGTAGTTGTGTCACAGTTTTGCTACCACTGTTGCACTGTTCTGAAATGCATCTGTTATCAAACTAACACAAATATAATGGCTGTGATAGACAACATTACCAGAACAATACCAGTCTAACAGAATAAGTGGTAATTTGATGTACCATGAGTGATTAGCTGGTGCCTGAAGACGCCCCAATGTCCATCTCTGAAAACATTCATTGCCAGATCCCCCTCCAGCACTGACTCCATGGACTTATGGGCTGGCTGGAGGCTTGGTGCTACTGAAGACTCTTTTAGATTGGACACAAATGCACACCTGGCAACATAGAGAAGGGAACACAGTTCAGTCAAAATCATTACATTGTCCCAATTCATTGATAATAAATATGTGAGACAATACCAATGTACAAGAGGCTCAAAAAATGAACGGTGTTTAGAGTCATGTATTGTCTGCAATGTAAAAATACACAAATATAAACCAGGATTTATCCCTGAAAACCTACATTCTCTAGAATGTAAGTGCAGCACCACTAAAAGACCAAAATGCTCATAATGCTCATTTTGACAGACAAGTTAGAGTTTAAGTTTAACCACAGATAAAGAGCATGTGATATGTCCTACCGTATTCGGCTGCCACCTGGCTCCTGTCGTAGACAGTTGACCATTCCAACAATGCCACAGTGGGCCTGAGAGGCAGTCAGCCACACTGGACAGTCTGATGACTCTGCCATCATTGCCTGCACCATAGAACCATACAGGAACACACTTATGTCACATTTGTGAATGATGACTCAAGTGACAAGGAAACTATATTATTTATTTACCAAAGACAGTACACATTAATCAACATTTTGTTTTTCAGAGAAAATTTGAAACGCTGAAGAACATGGCTGCCTAGCTGAGTCTCGCTTTGTGGCATCTTCCGATTTTATCTGTTGGCCACATTCGGAGTCTGCATCTTCTACCTATTATTTGTCAGACTGTAAGCAAACTACAGAGGAGCCATGTTGAGCAAGCATAGAGGCGGATGCTGGATACACCCTAAAAACACAACGGCTGAGAGTTCTGCCTGCGCTCCTAGCAAAGGGGCCAACTTGCCACCAGACCAGAGAGGGGACGGAGAAAACCTGTCAGGAAATAATGCCGATGATATTGCAAACATCTTAACAGTCCTGAGAGAAATATCATGTGAGCTACAAGGCCTGGGAAAAATCTGCAAAGCCACATCCCCGATGGACAAGAATTCACAACACTCGTGATGAGGATCTATGAGGTGGAAGGGAGGCTGGATTTTTTGGAAGACGCTGAAAACCAGCTAAAGGCTAATCCACCTGCTACCAAAACTGAACTGGAGGCTCTTTGTGAATGGGTGGATGATATGTAGGACTGGCAAACTCCAGTTTGCTCTCTAGTATCCAGCCATTATTTCAATCTGCAAGTCCTGCCGAGTGATAAATTAAATAGTTTGGATTTTTTTTTCATGTGATTTACATACTCATACATAGCAGTGTATAGTGAAGCATTCACCTGAAATTTTATTTTGCTTAGTCTTGAGTTTGCCTGTAGCTAAGATCAAAGGCTGGCCACATTTTGAAGGTGCCGCTCCTTTTTTCATTTTTCTTTTTGATGCAACTGATGGACTTGGTTGGTCACAATTACTTTACTGGCAGTTCATGGACCTGAGGAGTTTTAAAGCATGCTGTCTTTAGTTTCTTGCACAGTTTGTGTTCATATATGTGAAGGTTTTACCTTGTGCACTAGTCTCAGTGAGAAGACATGTAACTTAATGCTACCACTGCTGTACATTTTACTACAGTATTGGCAAGCCTATTCATAACAACAATAGTCTGCACCTTGCCACTTGGAACGTTAATGGTATGGGAAAGCCTATCAAAAGAAACATGGTACTATTCAGTTTAAAGTCAGCTCAGTATGATATTGTTTTTCTGAGCATAATATGCCTGTAAAAAACATATATTATATATATATATATATATATATATATATATATATATATATATATATGTGTGTGTGTGTGTGTGTGTATATATATGTATATATTTATAATATAATTTAATTTTTTGGGGGGCTGTGTTATCTGTCTGTGATGTGGTTTTGTGAGGTTGAAAATTTGAAATTCAATAAACTTTAAGTCACAAAAAACATTTAGTTTTTCCACTTTGATGTAGTTAGCTAATGAGCCAATTTTCATATGTAGTCTGTGGGCAGGTCTCCTGTTTCAATGTAACTGAGATTGTTCAAAATAACTTAATTCCCTCCCAAATTGATTATATTGTTGATAGTGCTGCCCACTGCTCACTGCAATCAACCCTGGACTCCATTGCAACTCTTAAGAAGAAGATAATGAAACAAAGTAAATAAGCTCCATGGTATAACTCCCAAACCTGGAAATTAAAGCAAATATTGCAAAAATTTGAGTAGAACTGCCATTTAACCAACCTGGAAGAATCTTGTTTAGATTTTGCTTTTATTACTGGTCATACTTCCACTATTGCTATTCATATATCAATAATGTGACATAGCCTATATATACTATTATATATTAATATAACAACATAACATATATACTGCCATATACTATTATTATTAATCATATTTGTTTTACTTCTGTTACAGTTGTTAATGGTATTGTTGTTGTCGCAGTTCTCTCCCTCTTTTTGGATTGCTGGAATATTATTATGTTTTATTATTATTATTATAGGGTTAGGGTTAGGGTTAGTATTATTATTATGTTGTAACAGTACACAATACCCACATGAGCAACAACATATAAACTGTGCAATGGTACATAAATAACACAGACAAACACCAAAGTGACAACATTGACAGGGGTGCACACTAGGGCCTGACTTGGTAAGTAAAAAAAATGGATTTCTTGACATTGTTGGAATAACCAAACACACAAAAGGATATGAATCCCACCTTGAGTGTTTCCACCCACTTGTAGTTGGTGCTGTCCACAGGAAGGAAAACAGGCTGTTTGACTGGAGACTGACAGCGACACAGATAAAGGGCCGAGCCATAAAAAGACTTCCTGACAGCCACCAGACTGAGGGAAGCCTCAGAGAACACCTTCTCCCACTCAGCCTTGTTAGAAGAAGAAGACGATGATATCAGCAAAAAAATCACTTCCTTCTCACATATACATGTGGTGTTAACATCATATCATATAACCGATGAGCTCACTAAAAGTAATACTTCACCTGCTCTATTACTTTATATTACTCTAATCATGTCACCTTGAATTGGTGAAGGAAACCTTGCTTTTCTTGCATGCCTCAATGGTGGTAAATGGTAAATGACTTGCACTTTTATAGTGTTTTCTAGTCATTTTTGACCAGTCAAAGCACTTTAACACTATGAGTCACATTCACCTATTCACACATTCACACACTGGTGGCTGAGGCTACTGTACAAGGTGCCACCTGCTACTCAGTTTTTTGATCATCCTCATGCACTAACACACACTGATGGAACCGCCATCAGGAGAAATTTGGGGTTCATTATCTTGCCCAAGCATACTTGCACATGCTGACTGGAGCAGCCGGGGATCAGCATGACCTGGTTGGTACCATGATTTCTCAAAGCTTCCAGTTTTATATGATACCAGGATCATCACACTATCAATAAAACTCGGCCTCTTAATGACCGCCAACAATAAACGCAATATATATATATTTTTTTTAAAAAGCATTATGTATGGACCTTAATTGCATAGCAATTAACTGACTTTAAACACGTGAGTACAAACAGTCTCATGCACGGCGGAGCTCATATGCATAAGTGTGCTCAGGCACACTCAGGGCACTCTGGAACAGCAAAAGGCAAACTAAAATAGTTTTAAAGAAGGTTTTTAAAACAAAGACATGTTTTTGGATAGTACTGTGCTTACGACTAAATAAATCAAGCTTACAACTGGATTATACTTCACAAGTTTTGTGAGAATTTGTCATGACTTCCAATTCATGAAGAATATTCACCTGTTGGATTATCTGACATGCCAGTAAAACAACTTTTTCTTTACAAATACACATAGTGGGCGATTGATATATAAATGTTGATTTTTCAGGTGAAGCATTCTTTTAAGTTAAAATAAGAAATTAAATAAATACTATTTTATTGTAAAGGGCCCCATTATTGTGATGTCATTTAGATACACAAAAAGGAAAGTTTCTAAAGACAAAAAAAAAAAGTGATTTGGACCCTATCTTCACTGACCTGTGTGAGTAGTCCTTGCTGGCTGCTGCTCTGCGCCGTGTTAGAGAGGAAAGCAACGGTTTCACCCAGGGTCTCTCCCTTCAACAGGGTGTGGAGGAGAACAAATCCCCCTTGTTTGGCTCCAGAAGCCAGATTTGCTAACAGCAGCCCAGGGTCGGTCCTTAAAGGGCCCCAGGCGTGATTACACACCACAAGGTCTGCCCCTCCTACTACTCCTCCAGGGGCTGGGGCTAACAGGGGGTCCCACTGAGCTGAGGCAACTGCCAACTCCTCAAGGGTGGCCTTATGGGGGGTCAGAAGGTCCAGATTGGATGCTGTGGCAGTGTAGTCGACATGAAGCATGGGCTGGATATTGAGAAGAGCTACCATGCGAGAGAAGAGCTGACCATCGTTGGAGAGAGCCTGGCGGGGGTCAGAGAGGTGAAAAGGGTTGAAGACTGTATATACTTTGAGACAAAAAAATAATTCAGCCATTCTGCATCTGGATTAAATTTTTATATAGATTTCAATATTACCTCCAACACTTTGATCTTGCCAGGCATGCTGTTTTCTATGGTGATGTCAATGCAGTGTCTGAGGGCTGGGTTGTCTAGCAAGCCCTGCAGCAAGCTGTCCTGCAGCAAACACTCCCTCTCTTTCTCCACGGTCTGTCCCAGCTCAGATTGAAGGTTCCCATTCAGCTCCAGGCCACAGAGCAGGGCCAGCAGCCGCACCAGGCCAGGCTCAGGGGGCTCAGGGCTGGGCAGAGAGCTGTCCAACTCTCCTTGTAGCCCGGGAATGGAGACCTCGACACCATGAGGAGCCAACTTCTGCTGCAGTCTATGAATTAAACCTGGATTATGAGAATGGGACAAAGACTTAAACAGACATATGGAGGCACGTGGTACAAAAAAAATTATAACAGTAACCATCTTGCCGATTTTAGTATACTAGTATTTTAGTATTTCAATGAATGAAAAGATATAACATTTAACTGTAGTTTCCATGTACAAAAAAGAGGTTGCCTTAAGTGACTTTACAGAAGGAATACACAGAGGTGAAAATATAAAGAAAAGTGTTAAACACTGAAATAGGAAGGCAGTTGTAGTAATGAAAATGCTAATGACATAACTTTCAAAACACTATTTGGCTACAAAATGTGATATACACACAAATGTGTTTACTTTTTTTTTTTTAAATATCAGTCAAAGTGTTACTTAAAGTTTTATTTTAAATAGCTCCAAATTTGATCCAAAATTATAGCTGTCAACTTAAGTGATGATGAAAAGTGACAAAGCCACAAAGAGAGGTTTACCTTTACAGAGCCTTAGCTGGTCTGCAAGTTTCCCATTGGTGGTCAGGCACTCATTGTCCACGTATGGAACAAACACAAACTCCTCAAGGATTGGAGGACTCTGCTGCTGCTGTCGACGGGGAGCCACAGTTGCATGCAAACCGCAGATCTGGATTCCACCAGCAACAATGTTGTCAAGGCAGCGGTTTACATGAACATCCACAGCTACAGAAATGAGAGAGATAATTTCAATGTGGAAAACAAGACTTACTTGTAAGCACGTTTGTAATCAGATACAAAATAAAAATATCTGTACACAGAGCGGTGAAATTAATATTTTTTTAAATCACATTGGGTCTTCTGAACTCGTCTGTGTATATGCAATCCCAGTCTGTGTGCAGTCTGTGTTGGTTTCTGTGCAGAGTCTACATCGAGAAATTACTTGCATACATCCAAAAGCTGTACAGGAAATTGTAACCAGGAAAGTATGTCTGAGTTGATTCATATGCAGATATATAATAGAAAATCCGTTTTGAGTAGAATTTTAAACACACCTTGCTTTCCATCAGTGTACTCGCAGACCTTCTCCAGATGAACAGCTGGATCAACACGCACTGAGCGGATCCTAGTTGGCAAACGTAAACTACGACCCGACAGCCCGACTACAATCATCTGCAGCATGGTGTCCAGAAAGGTCACCCAATTTCCTGTCCACTGCAGTTTCCCGCTGTCCCCTGGAAACAGACAATCAAATGGTAATAACAAGTCACGAATGGCAACAATGCATAACACCTGAGCATAAAGTAGGCATGGGGGGTATGGTGAGTACAGTGGCAACCTATGTATTTTAACTGCTGCCTTTTCGTTGTCTTGTGTGTAATTTCTGTATTAAAAAAATTAAATGATTTAACAATCACTGTTACCTGCATTGTTAGACTCCAAGATGCCTTGGAAGGTCTTTCCATAGTCATAGCCACGCAGACGCAGCTCTTTGTAGATATCCTGTAATGTAAGCTTCATTTTGTGGTCACAATCACTGTAAACAGCTTGCTGACTTATCTGTCTGTGGAGTGAATCAAGAGCTGCATCATCCAGAATGCAGACCTTTCCTGAAAATCACATGCAGAGCAAGAGCAGAAGGCAGATATTTGTATCATGGGAAGACTGGATTTTCACGTGTTTACTGATAAAAGGTGGGGTTACAAAGGACACATTTTCTAAACATTTTCATTGAGTGCTTGCTGCTGCTGATTTTGATGCATAAAACCCATTTTTTTCCTCCATTAAGACATTAGAATGTGATCCACATAAAGATAAGTGCTTTACTAATTTTATGCAGGCCTAAATAATGCACTGTATGATGTAGGAAAAAAGAATCAAAAATGGAATAAAAATAAAGATTAGATTACAAAATGTGGTCAGGACATCCATGAGTGAAAGTCAGATACAGATAATACCAGTACCTCAGTTCAGAAAAGACTGATAAAGTTTGGGACGCTGAAGCACAAGAGGTACTCTTGCACAGATGATTAAATTGATAATACTGGAATACATCTTGGATAAGAATACCTGGATATCTTATGTTCCTTATATCTCATATATCTTAATTCCCACATCTGAGCAAGACCAGAACAATATACAGAACTCTCTTGCTTATAAAGGCACTAAATGACAAACCACATGGTTCTGATAACAAGGCAGAGACTAGATGTGAAGTCGAAAAAATTTAAAATGTGTTAAAATTGTAATCAAATAAAAACATAAACCCTACCAAGGTTGCCAGTGGATGTTTGTTTGCATTGTCAAACACATCATGTACAATATATCAAATGGTGACATTTATGTTTAGACCTTTGACCAAGATGTAAAATGTCACCACTTAGTTTTATTAGATTGGACAAACGTTGTTAGTTATTAGTTTTAGTGTTTGAATACTTGAGTTACAGCAAAAAACATGTTTTGTGAGGTCACAGTGATCTTTGACCACCAAATTGTGATCAGTTCATCCTTGATTCCAAGTGGACGTTTGTGCCAAATTTGAAGCAATTCCCTTGGGGTATTTTTGAGATATTGACAGATGGACAACCCAAAACCCATCAATGGATATACAAAAAGTACATACCACTGACAGCCAGGTTCCCATTCTCTGAAACCTCAAACTTGTTGGTGGCAGGCATGAGATGCACCTTCAACTGGACAGAACCTGAGAAGACCACAAAGGTGAAGAGAGAAGAAAGACAGAGGGGCAATCAGAGGCTCAACAGTCTATTGCAATTAAAGATCTCCAGCCCAATCCTAGCCCTCTTGCCCCCATGCTCACAACCCTGCTGTGCTCTGCTCTCACCAGTCTTTGGCAGGATGGTGGCCCTGTGGATGGTGACATCCTCAAAGGCTACAGGGGCGTTTTCCATGACAAACCCCAGACTTTTTACCAGGGTACGCCAGGCCAGCACCAAGTACCCCGTTGCTGGGTATAGGATACGCCCATCAATGCAGTGTCCAATCAGGTAGTGGTCTGCAGACTCTGGGTTTATGTCTGTTGTTAGTCACAGAGGAGTTGGACATAGAGCACACCAAGTGCTCAAATGAAATGCGAAAGCACTTGAGTTTTATGACACAGAAGGGCAGATGCAGGATTGTTTTCTTGTTTCTTACCGATATTATAGACAGTGGCAGAATTGGATCCTCCTGATCCATAGGAAAAATCCTCTACCTTAGGGACATCCCAGGTCTGAGCATGGTCCCACTGCACCAAGGGTGAGATCAGAGGGGTACCCACTGGCACAGGGTACTTCACCACTGGGCAGAGGGCGTTACAATCCATGTTGATGCTAAAGAGTTGCATCAAAAGGCATTAGCAAACTGAAACTGCTTCCAGGAATGCTCAAAAAGAGGAACTGGACGTTACTAAATAGTGAGAGATTGAGGCATTTACTGACCCATTCATGTAGATTTTGCCAATGTTTGAGAGGAAGAACTCAAGGTTGTTGGTGTGGCCTCTTTTCATCAAGGGGAGGATGGAACATGTGTGCTTCAAGCTACGCTTCAGAATGGCCTGTGCAGAAACCGTATAAAAGTGGGGAGTCCATAACAGTGCATGACAAAACATTTTAAAGTAAAAAGTTCTAGCAGTGCGCACATCCAAAAGCAGTAAAAACTAGGCGCTGGCATAAAGCCAAAAAACTAAATAATTAACTAAAAAATAAAGTCTGCACACTGGAAAATGCCTCCATGGACATTTATTCACTTAACTCCACATGGGTGACTTTTTGAGCCATAGCCCTTCTTCAGACTGTCTGAAGAAGGGCTGTGGGCTATGATATATTAATATCGTGACTGCTTTGAATTTAACATTTAGTTGGTATCTTAGTAATGATTTTCATAGTCTATGAGAGGGTCTGCTTTTTGTACTTTATGTATTCTCTGTCATCTATCTACTGTTTCTATTGTGTTATGCCCCTAGAGGTCAGAAATGCTTTCAAAGGGGCACACCTGTGGTGAATGCAACTATAATCACTCTCGTTGTCTCAGTGTGTCACTACGCCTGTGGATGCACTTTTTTAAAAGTATTTCCTTCCATGAGTGCTGGTACTTTCAGGGACACAAGAAACGCTCCTGCTGCCTCTCTTTTTCACATCACCGTATGTGTTGAAACACAGAGACGTCACACCGTCAACTTCTACTCAGAACTTTGTAGTATTGCACCATCCACCAAGTTTCACTTACTATTAGCACAATATTTAATTAATTATATTACATGGACATAAATTAACTTGGTTACTAGTTGTAAACATTTTAATGCAAATCTAATGAGTGAAATGTTCAGAATGAAATTAGACGCACAATAATCAACTACATTTTTTTTGCCTTTCCCACTGTCCCTTTGTCCCAATTCACCCTCCTCCTTATCTCACCCCCAGCTACCATTCAAGAAAATAAGAGTTAAATAGAACGTTTTTTTTCATCCTAAAAGTAACTAAGCAGCTGTTTGAGCAGCTAATCAAGGGCTCAAACAATGATGTTTACTTTATTTGATGATACAGTGTGTATGTGTGCCAAAAGTCTAGCACATATAACCATGTTGGATCATTTGACGTCTGTTGCTCACATCTGAGAGATAAAAGAAGTTGTCAAGGCAACAAGGACACGCTAATGTAGTTTGTGCTTTGTGTACCTGCAGCAAAGCATGAGGTGCTATCTCGACCACCACAGCATTTTCCGGCACCAGACTGAGACCCTCGTGGAACAGCACAGGGCTCACCAAGTTGTTGACATGGTAGTCAGCTGAGCTGTACAAAGCCAAAAACGAGTTCCACTCAGACTGAGGGATGCTGGTGCTCACCCAGCGTGACGAACGCTGTCGTGGTTCCTTGATCACCTGCACGTATGACATATTAAAGTTTTGATCAATATTCAAATATATGCCAAGCAGCATTCCTGTAGTTATAAAAATGATCTTCTTATGAAGATCATTTTTATAGCTACTTGACAATTTGATATGCCAAGTAGCTTGGTACAGTGGCAGAAAACCATGAAGAAAGGCAGATAAAACTTTCATCATGCTGAATTAGCAGGACACAAAACAGAATCAGACCTTTATGTCAAAGAATGATTACTTAATTAACAATAACAAGGCCAATGAAATGTATAACGTAAGAGAGTCACGTACCAAAAACAACACATGAAAAAGTGCATTTCATATAGGTATTACTACACTAAATGAAAATAAGACTGTGTTATCCCAGACTCGTCAGTAGTTGTCACTGTAACAGCAGGTATATCAGAGCTACACTGTTAAGTGTTGAAACTCATAGCAACATACCTTTTTCAGGGCAGCCAGCAGGACTGGAGCAATGGAGGCCATGTAGTAGGAGTGGAAAGCTACGCCAGCGCTGCGCACCTCCTTGGCAAACACTCCCTGCTCTTTCAGCTCAGACACAAACTTACTGATCGCTTCCTGATGAAAGACACAATTCACACCTGTGAAGACACAACACCCTGCAACTAGAAAAAACTAGATGGTTCAAAGTGACCATGCTTGCATCAGATAATAGAGTTGCTACAATATCTTAGTAATAAAAAGATTTATTAGTCTTTCCTGAGATTCCTGCTTAGCTAACTATAGACCAATATCTAATCTCCCCTTTATTTCTAAAATCCTTGAGAGAGTGGTTGCTCATCAGCTCTGTGACTCTCTCCAAGATAATAGTTTATTCGAGGACTTTCAGTCAGGCTTCAGAGTTCATCATAGTACAGAGACGGCACTAGTAAAAATTAATAATGACTTATTTATCGCTTCTGACACGGGTCTGGTCTCTGTTTTAATCCCATTAGATCTCAGTGCCGCATTTGACACCATTGACCATCAAATCTTACTGCACAGACTTGAAAACCTAATTGGCCTTAAAGGAACGGTCACTAGCCTGGTTTAAGTCATACTTATCAGATCGTTCCCAATTTGTTCACGTCAATGATCAGCCCTCCGCACATACAAAGGTCTGCTTTGGAGTGCCGCAAGGTTCGGTGCTTGGACCAATCCTTTTCACTTTATATATGCTTCCTCTAGGCAACATAATTAGAAAACACTCTATAAATTTCCATGTTATGCTGATGATACGCAATTATATCTATCCATAAAACCAGATGAAACTGATCAGCTATCTAGACTTGAAACATGTCTTAAGGATGTAAAAGCCTGGATGAGCTGTAATTCCCTGATGTTGAATTCAGACAAAACTGAAGTTATTGTTCTTGGCCCAAAACACCTCAGAAGCTCCTTTTCCAACAATGTAATTTCTCTAGATGGCATTACCTTGGCCTCTAGCACAACTGTAAGGAACCTCAGAGTTTTATTTGATCAGAATTTATCCTTTGCCTCCCATATAAAACAAACTTCAAGGACGGCTTTCTTTCACCTGGCTAACATTGCAAAAATTAGACATATCCTTTCCCAAACAGATGCTGAAAAATTAGTACATGCATTTGTCACCTCTAGGCTGGATTACTGTAACTCCCTATTATTTGGTTGCCCCAACAAATCTCTTAGGTCTCTCCAACTGGTGCAGAACGCTGCTGCTCGTGTTTTAACGGGAAGCAAGAAAAGGGATCATATTTCTCTTGTTTTAGCTTCTCTGCACTGGCTCCCTGTGAAATCCAGGATTGAATTTAAAATCCTCCTCCTTACTCACAAAGCTCTAAATGGTCAGGCTCCATCCTATTTGTCACAGCTCATAGTTCCTTACCAACCCTCAAGATCACTGCGCTCTGAAAATGCAGGGTTACTTGTGGTTCCCAAAGTTTCCAAAAGTAGGATAGGAACCAGAGCCTTCAGCTACCACACTCCTCTCCTATGGAACCATCTTCCAGTTTTGGTCAGGGAGGCAGACACTGTTTCAACTTTTAAGGGTAGACTTAAGACCTTCCTCTTTGATAAAGCTTATAATAAGGGCTGGCTCAGGCTGCCTGGACCAGCCCATAGTTAGGCTGACATAGGTTTAACCTGCCGGGGAACTTCCTCTGATACGCTGAGCTCCTTTTCCTTCTCTCAATGCCGCCATCTGAAAATCATG
This sequence comes from Plectropomus leopardus, assembly GCF_026936395.1. Lineage (NCBI taxonomy): Eukaryota > Metazoa > Chordata > Actinopteri > Perciformes > Serranidae > Plectropomus > Plectropomus leopardus. The sequence continues at coordinate 30,851,961 of NC_142194.1, read as the reverse complement.
CATGTCTGTCAACTGCATTGCCATTCGCAAGCTTAGCTTAGCTCTGTGATAGCCATTTGGCACTCTCACTACCGGGGGCTCGCGATTACAGAGCCTGGGTCTGTTGAATTGCACTACGCTAATCCTGCTGCCTCTTGGGAGCATTCCTACTCCCTTGTTTCCTAGTTTTCCTGGATCCTGGCCGTAACCTTGACTGTGCCTGACTGTGGTGATAGCTGTGCTGATGCTGCGACATTTACGACATCTATTGCTCGTCTGTCCATCCTGGAAGAGGGATCCCTCATCATCCTCTACCGCTCTTCCTGAGGTTTCTTCCTTTTTTTTTCCCCATTCAGGGGTTCTTTTTCGGGAGTTTTTCCTTGGGTGATGTGAGGGTCTAAGGGCAGAGGGATGTTGTACACTGTAAAGCCCTCTGAGGCAAACCATGTTTTGTGATAATGGGCTATATAAATAAAACTGACTTGACTTGACTTGACTAGTCAACAACTAAATGAAGGCTGACTACGTTATTATTCTTCAATTTTCTCCTTCCTTGTTCTCTCTCAGAGGGAAAAATACAAATTCAATCTAAAACTGAAGCCTCCTGAGTAGGCTGACTAGTTTGCTGAATTATTTGCACAATTTTCCACAATAGTGTTTCCCAACTTGTAGTAATCAGCAATATTTAGAGGGGAACTATGACCATCTTTCCAGTGATCTAAGGAAGGCCTAAAATATGAAATAAATAGAGCGCTAAAGAATTTTAAAAGCTTATTTTTTTTATTCATTAACCCTGACAGTGGTATGACTGTCAAGAGTAGAGCAATATTAAACATGACCTAAGTGGAAACTTAGCAACTTAGCTTAGAAGATTTACTTCAAAAACTATTTCAGAAACATTTTTTTTTAATATATTGTTCTTGTTGAACCTATAATATTCTTGTATCCTTCACAGTCTCCTCCACTTTGACATGGAGCTGTGGAATTTAAGAAGACTGACAGCTTTTCTTGCAGCCAAGGATAGACAGGCTTGCCTGTGAAGGGTTGACCACAATCTCCTCCATCTTACTCCAGTCTTTTGGAGATGGCATTATTGGTGCCACATCAAGGTCTTGTTTCCAAAAGTGTTCAAAGAAACAAAAATTATCAGGTCAAAAAAAAAAAAAAAAATCATACTCCTATTCATTTTTTATGGAGCATCGCCAGACTTTTTACCCTTTGGTATTACAAAATTTCTAGGATATACCACAGACATAAATATCCTTAAAAAAAAGGTTCAGTTACAAAATCAACACCATGTGAGAGAATGGAAATGAAAACTTTCCAGGGTTAAAGCAAGTTTAAGTGTTGTCAGACTGTGTAAAACTCAGGTTCAAATCAGGTATGTGTTAACAGAGCTATAGAAGAAAAAGTCTGATAGAATGTTTGACCTGAGGACCAGAGATGGTGACAGTGTCTTCGGCATTGTGGCAGGCTGGAACCACTCCCTTGGGACACTGAGCCATACACTCCTCCCAGGTCAATCCTAGAAAACATAAAACACAAAAAATAAAAAAAATAAAAAATATTCACAAGGCTATTTCAACACTAAAACCCCCATATTCGATAACACTGTGTTACCTACAATGACATCTCTGGCATCCATTTTTTATTTTTTCAACACTGATTAATGAATTTGTTTGTTCTGCCTGTTTGCTCCCTTCTATGTCTGTATATATGTATGTGTATATGTTCAGATATCAGCACAGTCCACAAAATACACTAGCTGTGTGCTAAAAACATGAACCAATCAGCTAACTGATGTTATTACTGACATTTTTAACATCTCACTCTTACAAGAGACTGTTTCCTCCTGCCTCAAGACAGACATCATTGTTCATGTACCCAAAGAGTCTGCTGTGTCTAGTCTTACTGACTACCACCCTGTGGCTCTTACCCCCATCCTGTTGAAATGCTTCGAGAAACTTGTTCTATAGTACGGAAGCCCTAAGCGGACGTGTTTTTTTTTTTTTTTACAAGCCGTTTTCTCGATATAACGAGATATTATCTCGTTATAACAAGATATTATCTCGTTATCTCGAGAAAACAGAGTTTGTTTTCCTGAGATATTATGTCGTTATCTCGAGAAAACGAACTTTGTTTTCCCGAGATATTAAGTCGTTATCTCAAGAAAATGATGTGACAGCAGGTGCCGTGTGGTGTTCAGCGCGGACTAGATTATTATACGGTTGTTCCGGTGCTTTTTGGTACGTGCAGGGGCAAGAACCTGCACGCATTTGTCCGCGCTGGCACGGCACCTGCTGTCACATCATCCACCCGCCACTTCTTCTTCTGACGTTCATTCAATAAAGTTAAAAAAAACAAACAAACAAAAAAAAACAAAGTTCGTTTTCTCGAGATAACGAGATAATATCTTGTTATAACGAGAAAATATCTCGTTATATCGAGAAAACGGCTTGTAAAAAAAAAACAAGAAAACACGTCTGCTTAGGGCTTCCGTACTATAGCACATCAAAGACACCACGCTATCCTGGACCCCCACCAGTATGCTTTCAGAACCAACAGATCCACAGAGGATGCCATATCTACTGCTCTTTACTCAGTCCTCAGTCACAGAGAGCAACCTACTGCTCAATGTCAGCAAAACCAAGGAGCTGATTGTTGATTTTAGAAAGAAGAAAGCAAAGACACACACCCCTCTCTACATCAGTGCAGCAGGTGAACAGCTATAGGTTACTTGGAATTACCATCAATGAGAACCTATCAAGGTCATCACGCATCATCACCCAGGTTAAAAGGGCAAAAGGCTAAATTCTAGAGCAAGATCCTGGTCAACTTCTACAGAGAAGCAATAGAAAGCATACTGATTGGAAACATGATGAACTGACATGGTTTGTGTGCGACCCAAGAAAAGGAAGGCTCTACAGCAGGTAGGGATGTAATGATTCATTCAACTCATGATTTGATATGATTAACGATACTGGGTTCACGATATGATGGTAGCATCAAATTAAAGAATCCCTTATTATTATTTTTGAGGTAGGGTATGAACGCTAAACACAAACTATGTAATGAATGCATTTCTGGACTTCAAAAAACTTCAAAAAAAAAAACTTTCACTTGGGACAGAGGTGGCTGGTGTGAAAAGGTATGCTTTTGCTAGAGGGGAAAGCAGAGAGGGCAAGTTTGGAGATATAAATTGGCCATTTCCCACTGATAAGGTAGGCATACTCTATGGCTCTTGTAGTCGTTTGGGCAAGCAGGGTTGCAAATGCCCTTCTCAGTGTGGTTTGGCTGTGTAGTTGTCGTTCAGGAGGAACGTGCGTAGCTGGGGCAGACCAGAGCTCGTTAGTATGATGCTGGCCCCCATGCTGCATCATCTTAGTCCTGTTTGTGTAGTTCAACACCCTCTTGCAATATTTGAAGACTGTTTTTGTCTTTTCTGTTATCTTCTCCCCTTCCTTTATGACTTAAAAGTACTTTTAGAATTAAATTGTAAATTTAATTGTACAAATGAAATTTTAATATGTATGGTTATAATTAAATAAATCAAAGCCGAACCCATGGTGCTTCTATTTTGAGGGACCTGGCTCGTCTCAGGCACGAAGTGTTGATGTTTTTGCTGTGGTGTTGAAGCTTCCGGTCAACAGTTGGATGTTAGCGTTAGCACAGAGTTAAACAGATACAGCAGTGCCTATAACTGCGAGTATTCATTCACTGTGAGCGGGCAACAGACTAACAGCTCTCCCATTGATTTACTACTAATAATTGCAAGTTGCACTGGTGTTCCATGGTCGCAAAATGTGACTAAATAGTCACGATTCGAGCATTGCAAACACACACTCACCTGCTCACACTATCCTCACTACAACACATTAACTTCACTGTAAGCTGGAAACAGCTCTCAGGATAATATATTAATAGTGTTTGCAAATCGCAATGGTGCTCCAAAATGTGACTGGAGCCCTGCAGAAGCCCTGCTCTGTGTGTGTGTCTGTGAGAGGCAGAGAGTTGTAAGATAGAGCAGGAGAACCAAAACGCTGGTGGCTTATAAAAACAACGTAACAATTTATACATGATAGTAAAGTTATTTAATAAATCGCATGTAGAACAAGCTGGGATATATGAAGTATATTCAATGTATTGCCCAACCCCGCTGGTTCCCATCTAAAGAGCATCAGTGACATTGGTCAAGTAAGATGTCTGCACAGAGCCCAAAGGATACTAAGGAAAACAGCCACCCCAGCCACAGTCTGTTCACCCTGCTGCCACCTGGCTAAAGAGTCAGAAGTACCTGCTGCTGTCCCATCCGACTACAGAGCAGCTTCTTTCCCCAGGCTGTGAGACACCTCAACTCCTCCTTCGACTCCAATACATGTAGCAGGATCAAGGACAAATCTTAATTTTATTGTTTTTAAGCTATGTTTAAAAATGACCAATAAATCTACCCTGTGCCTTGTGAAAAGGGTAGGTTAGACATTAGTTTTAGTCTAATAAGTTCAAAATTGCTCCTTTGTTTATCTGTGAAGAAGAGGGGTTGGGGGTGGGGCATTTACTCTGCAAACATTGTGCACCATTTTGCTACGGTCTCCAGGTTGAACAACGTGTTTCCTCATAACAGTGTGAAATTGTGTGAAACAAACTTCAAGGTTTGTTTTCTCCTAGGTTTTCCCATGCCAATAAAGCTTGTTTGAATTAAACTGAATTCAACCCCACTGTATTAAAAGGCAGTGTGCGTAACTCAGGTGGTGTGTTGAACAGGATGTTCAACACACCACCATTTCTGTTTAAATTAATATTTTGCTACGCACTGTCAGGGCTCAATGCAGCCAAAGTGTATCATTTCAAATGGTGATTTTATGCCGTTTTTCACTCAGTGTGCTGAAAAGTATTTCAAAAGACAGTGGATTGTACAGGGAAAAACATTTACCATTTGCAAAAGAAGAGGAGTAGATCCCTACGAAGTACCAAAAGAACACTGGCTTTGTGACCTGGATACCTTGCCTTCCCTTATGTTTCCCAATATTTTTAGTTTTCTTGTGTGTGGTGTTAGTGCCTACACTGTATCCCAGTTTCAAAATTTTAAATCTTTAGATATTATTATTAAAATATAAAATAAAAAATATTACTATTATAGTCCAAATTGTGATTCACATTTAGTAGTTTAGTGTAGTGACATTACAACCAACAACACAACAAATCCTTCCTCCCATGCTTACCTTGCTCTGTCTGCCTTGGCGGATCGGTGTCGGACCACACACGGATGTGGTGGAAATTTGTTGCCACCAGATGTTGTTGTGGTCTGGCTCTGATCCGTCACAGCAGACAGAGCAAATACATTACACTCTAGTCTATGCGTTAACTTCCACTGGCTTCGTTGTACTGCGGATCGACTCCATCCCACCTCCGGCAGTCCGGAGGCTTGCGGATCAGCTCCACAAGGCTCCTATTTTTGCCAGACACTGGAGCACTTTGCATCAATTCAGCCAAATTAAACACAGAGCAGGCAGGAAATCAGACAGCGACACAAAATCTGGTTAATTTTCAGAATAAAACACTCCGTGTTTACGTGTGATCGTATTTCACTTAACTACATCAACAAAACATCACAGTGAGCGGATCCAGGCCTGTATTCAGCAGGTCAGAGGTTTTCAGAGGTCACCACTAACAACAACACGGACGAGGAGAAGCTAATTACGGAGGTGGACAACCACAAAATTATTTATGAAACCACACATACTTTTTATAAGGACAACCAAAGAAAGGAAATGGTGTGGAACAACTTGTTGGCAGTTATGGGAGTGAATGGAGTTATTACAGCCTCTTTTGTACTGATATAATCTCTCCACTCCAGCTGATCCAGAAGTGCTGCACGGCACTAGACTCAAACTGCAACCGTTGGGGGTTGATGGAAGAGGCAGCACAGAACAAAACCGCAGCAGAGCCGTTATGCCACACACATGCAAGTGGTGGAAATATTGGGTTAGATTAGCAGAAGACCTTAAATTAGCAGTTAAATTAGCAGTGTATACCGCGGAGGCAACACGCCCCATGAGTCGTTGTGGATGTGGGCGTGTTGGCAGATGTGACTTGACATTCCCAGGCTCTATTACTGTTGAAACAGACACTCAGTCGATTACTGTATGTAACAGACACTCAGCCAATTACCTTATGTAACAGACAACCAGCCATTTACTATATGTAACAGACACTCAGTCGATCATAATATGTAACAGACAGTCATCCGATTACTGTATGTAACAGACACTCAGCCGATTACTGTATGTAACAGACACTAAGCCGATTACCTTATGTAACAGCCAACCAGCTGTTTACTATATGTAACAGACACTCAGTAGATTATAATATGTAACAGACAGTCATCCGATTACTGTATGTAACAGACACTAAGCCTTTTACTGTATATAACAGATACTCAGCCAATTACTGTATGTTAAACTCAGCCATTTACTGTCCCCTTAGGAAAATGCTGAAAAATACCTTCATTATAATTATTAAATGATCCAGTATATTTACACAGATTTTAGGTTTAAGTGAGGAAAGTAAAGAGAAAATGGTGATAGAAAATTGGTCTTTCTGTTGTTTAAAGCTTGAAAGGGTACAAATTAAGTCACCATCATAGAAATGTAAAACTAATAAAGCCTTAACGCCAGGCCTTTAAGCACCTCACTTAAATCTTTTTCCATTTTTAGGATGTATCTTATCATAATAATTGATTGTAGAATTTTAGAAGAAAACAAGCTCTTCTCGTCTAGTAGTGACATACTTAGACTCTGAGGGTTTTCATTCCAAACAAGATACCATATTTAATGAAATCAGCTGTTGAAATATGGTAAAGGATAACAGCTCTCTCTCTTACCTACTGCAGCCATGCCTCCTGGAGGAAGGTTGGCCTCCTTGATACAGCGGCCTCTCCAGTAGGCAGCCAAGATTGCCTCACTGTGGCTGAGGGAGCCATCAGCATAGCCACAGGCCAGCTCTCCCACTGAGTGTCCTACGATGCCATCAGGCTGCAGACCCAACTTAGTGAGCAAGTCAATCTCAGCTATCTGTAATGAGCAACAGAACACACAAGGGCTTACTTGCATGTGTTAGATAATTTATATTTGTAATGGTTTAACACATTTCTTTGGTGGTTTTAACATACATCTTAAATTGCTTATTGGATGCAGTCATTTCCATGATTTATATTATTTATGATTTTATAATTGCATTGCTATCTAATCTGATTTTCTTTAATGCTGCAAGGCAGAATAAACAGATGTTCTTTGGTTAAGTGTTGTGTCCCTTACTAACTTTTCTTTACTTGTACAGCAACAGTACAATATGACAAGAGCATGCATGTTCTAGATACCATATGGTCATATATGGTTGTTGGTGTCAAATTCATTATACCAGTTTAACCCCGTTGAGATACATCATCTTTGAAATAACAGTCTGTGTAAGACCTAATAGGCCCAGCTATGGCAGTCATTTGTCTCAGCCTGTAGACATCCAGACAGCCAGGTTAATCTATATATGGACAACAGCCACTGTGTAGAATTAGTTCTGCTGCGATGTCAATGTCCAAAAAATGACAGCAGTTTAACATGCTTATATACATGTAGATTTTTAAAGGATCCATAAGTGTAGTTGATCATGTTCTTCTGTTACAACTGAATCTTGTTTCACCTTACTTACAAAGCTCTAAACTTACTTACAAAGCCCTAAACGGTCAGGCTCCATCCTATCTGTCGCAGCTCATAGTTCCTTACCAACCCTCAAGATCACTGTGCTCTGAAAATGCAGGGTTACTTGTGGTTCCAAATGTAGGATGGAAGTCAGAGCCTTCAGCTACCATGCTCCTCTCTTATGGAACCATCTTCCAGTTTCGGTTAGGGAGGCAGACACCGTTTCCACTTTTAAGGGTAGACTTAAGACCTTAAGACCTTTCTCTTTGATAAAGTTAATAATTAGGGCTGGCTAAGGTTGCCCGGACCTGCCTATAGGCTGACATAGGTTTAACCTGCCGGGGGACTATCTATAGGGGTCAGAGAGCAGTGGGGACTAACACTGCTCTCTGACCTTTATATTGAAGCTATAATAGCTGATTAGTGACCCTAGTTTTGTTAGTGTGCATATTCCTGGAGCACAAGTTTCTTGTGCTTAGTTGAAATCCCCGTCTGTGTGACAGGGAGGAGGGGAATTGGCAGAGCTGTACCTGCTTCCTCTCTCTTTCTTTCTGGCTCTGCTTCCCCTCTCTTTCTGATTTTCTATTACTGCGCTCTGGCATTCATATTTAAGTCGTAGGCGTAGTCGTAGTCTGAGGTTTCTTCCTTTTTTTTCACCTCATTACAGGGTTTTTTTTTCGGGAGTTTTTCCTTGGGTGATGTGAGGGTCTAAGGGCAGAGGGATGTCGTACACTGTAAAGCCCTCTGAGGCAAACCACGTTTTGTGATAATGGGCTCTATAAATAAAATTGACTTGACTTAAAATGCAGGATATCAGTAAGCTCAGAGGTACATGTAGAAGTATTAGATTCCAAATCTGTAACTTTGGTAAACAACATAAAATAGATAATATCTAAATACAAGTCAACATATTTGCATAAGCACTTTAGCCCATTTAAAAGTGACACGTATTTGCCAGGATTTTCTGTTGACACATGAAGTCTCTACTCTACCTGTATGGCGGCGAGGCCAACAAAGGCATGAACAGTGTCTTCAAAGGTGGCATCATCTGCATCCATGAGTAGGCGAGACACAACCAGGCCAGTGTCCTTCAGGGCTGCGTCTGACCGCAATATAGACTCTCTGAAGTCTGGAAGCTGCATGAGACTGCGGCCCATGCCTGCCCACTGTGTTCCCATACCTGTTTATATAATAAACAGTCAAAAACCTTAATCCAGAAATACATCAGTCAGTGACAAGACCCATCTGTCTAAGGTGATCTTGATTTATCAACTGTCTCATTCCAAAGCCCAACAGTTATTATTATATATATATAATATATATATATATATATATATATATATATATATATAATTCATATCACTGTGAAAAACATACATTTGAAATTCAGTGTGCCTAAAATCCCAATGAAAAATGAACAGTGTTCCCAAAGGCACACACAATGGTTGTTAAATTCTACAGAAATTATTAATGGGTTGGTTCACCCAAAAAACAAACTCTCACTCGTCACTGATAGTCTCTCGTAATGCGGATAATTTTTGAGTTTAATGTGTCCAGGTTTTAAGATATCTCTCTCCGCCATTACTACTTTTAGGATTATTTTTTGGGAATTTTAGCCTTTTATTAGACAGGACAGATCAACAGCGTGAAAGGGAGAGAGAGTGGGGACGACATGCGGCAAAGGGCCTCAAGCGGGAGTCGATCCCACTCAGCCACCGACGCCCGCGCCATTACTACTTTGCCCAATTACAATGGTAGTTGATGGAATTTCCTGTGTTACTCACAGTACTGAAAAATTACAAAAAGCAAGGACAACAACAACAACAAAATTCCACAGCAACATCTTTTGTCAGAGACTGTGTCCAAATACTCTGGATGATCCACAAGCTTAACTGGTAACTGTTTTAATTGGGAACTTTTTCTACAAAAAAGTCCTTATACAAACTTATGACATATTGCTGTTTAGGTAATATAAAGTAATTACTGTCAAACTCATACAAAAAATAAGTCATTATTTTTCTTAATACATCCATGGTATTTTCCACCTGTTTGTTTATTTGTTTGATGGCTCACCTGAACAGATGTACCAGAGTGGCCTGGCAGTGGCTTGCACCTGTTGCACTTCCAAGACATCACTCGGAGAGCCAATCAAAGCGTAGCCTCGGTAGGGCATGCTGGCAGTAGGAACTCCTGAAACCTCATTCAGTAAAGACAGGAAGTTCTCATCTGAACTGTGTTCCTTCCCCTTTTGGAGAACAGCCCTTACTGCCGCCTCTGTCCTGCCACAGGCCTGAAGCACCCTGGGAACCATCCTGGGTGATGCATTCGTGTCAGAGTGTTTCTCAGCTGGACGAAGGATCACATGAACATTTGAACCTCCAAATCCAAAGGAGTTGATGCCTACAATGCCACCTCGGATGGGAATAGGCCGGTCAACGACTTGAACCCGACCATCGATGAGGGCTGGAATATCAGGGTTGGGACACTTGAAGTGCAGGTTGGGAGCCCAGAGACCTTGTTCAAGAGACAGCAACACCTGCATGTGGGATGAAAAACAGCCATTGAGCAAAAACAGATGAGATACACAGGAAATTTTTGGTATGGCTAATATAACTAAAATAGTGCATTATCAGTTCCTTCAAAAATGACCTGCCTCCTTCCTGCAGTTAAAATCACTGTAATACATTCTGCACACAACTATATCATCTGCTATGAGGAATAACTTAAAGAAAATCTGTTTAATTGACTGAATATAATATTGTAAATGAGCCAATTTTCACATTGTTAAAATTGGTAGTTTCCCCTAATGTCAGATAAATTGTCCCCCTGCCCCCACAATGATCATCACACCAGCCATTTCACTCCTTGTGACTGTGAACATTTCAATGCTTGGAGATCCATTAGCAGAGAAATACCAAGTACACAACGGCCATTACAGCTTCAACTGCAAAATAAGGTTCAATCAGTTATGCAGGCTTCCTTCATTTCATCTTTTCATCAACTTTTCAACTCATAGCTGTTTTTCAGCGGTAACATCCCATGCTCCTGTGCATCTATTGGTGAATGTGATGTAAGCACTTGTCTCCCTCCATTAACGTCCTTTCATGCAATGAGTAAAAGCCATAAGAACATTAATTTAACTGTCACGTGTGTCTGGGTGACAAAAAGCCAGTTCATCACATCACATAGCCCATGTCTTCACTTAGAACTTGGTCAGATATGTGGATATGTGAAATGTAAGTGTGATTTTAACCTATCATTCTGTATATTTCTGATTCCTCACATAACTACACCAGTCTCTTTATGTGTGGAGAATAATAGCAATAATTACAGCTGCAAGCAGCGATGAACGGGCCCTCGCACCTCCGCACTTGTTGGGGCTACTTGCTGGACGCTGGCTGACGCGACCCTCTGAGAAAGGGCAACACTGCACGCAGCAGTAAATTAGTGCTTCCTCCATGCAGTGGTGGAGCTGGATACTGGTGAAATTTCTTTAGAATAGGTGTTTGTGACTCTCTGACACTCTTTCTTTGTGTGTGTGTGTGTGAGACAGAAGCACAGCTGCAGTTGTGACAGGTGTGCTGCTCTGTCGTGCATATGATATACAGTGCTAAGAGTTGTGTCAACAATGGAGTAAGAGCTCATTCTGCTGGACAAACTATAGAATACAACCATTTCAAAATTCCTCCATGTAATGGTGGAGTCTGGATACTTTTGAAGTATTTTAGAAGGGGCGTTTCTGTCTCTTTTTGACTCTCTGTCTCAGTGTGTGTGTGTGTGTGTGTGTTTGTGTTAGTGTTTGTGTTTGTGAGGTTCAGTTAAAGCCACAGCTGTGATACTTTTGAAAAGGGATCCAGCCTGTGTGATTGTTGCAGAGCACTATGTGGTCTAATATGCTGCTTTTACATTGCTGAGAGTAGTGTAAACAATGGAGTAAGAGCTCTATCTGCTGGACAACTACAGAATGCTAGCATTTCAAAACCAACCAGCATAATTTTCTGCATTACATGGTCTGTGAACAGAGTTTTCCTATCAGCACATTTGGGAAAAATATAAGCCAAGGCTGATTTGCTCCATTTTTTCTGTGAAAGGCTTGTATCAGGTGATAATATGGGTGTATTGAAAAATCAGTTGGGCTCTAGCAGAAATTGCAAATATTGACCAAAATAAATAACAATTAATAAATAATAATAATAATAATAATAATAATAATAATAATAATAATAATAATAATAATAATTAATACAAATAATTAACATTGAAATTGGTGGACTTTGTGTTGTCTTTAGGTCATGGCTCCAAGAGGCTTTTTTGTAGGTCTTGGGCTTTTACATAAGTTTCTTAAGTTTTGTAGCTCTAGGTTAAACGGTTCACAGGGGCTGCTTCTCTGAAAATCATATCAAATAACACATCATAGGACTATTGATGTGTCTGCCACGTTTTGTGAGTTTTTAAGCATCTTTAGCCCTCAAACACAACATCCTGTTTTATGGCGAAGATTGTCACAGAACAGCAACAGTGTTTGATGAAATCAATCAAAAACAGCGAGCAATTTAACATCACCAAGTTTAGTAAATACTGATGTCCAGATTTGAAGTCAATCAGATGAAATCTGTAGGACAAGTTTTTAACGAAAGAGATGCTAAAATTACAAAAAATCTGAAAATTCCAATTAAAATGGCGCACTTCCTGTTGTAGGTCTTGGGTTTTTGAACTGGTTTTTCAAGTTTCGTAGCTCTAGGTTAGACGGTCTGCGGGGACTGCTTCGTTGAGATTTTGGCACATCAATGCAAAAAAAATCATACTTTAGGATTTCTGATGTAAATAAAAACTTTTGGCGCATTTTCGTGCATTCCTTGTCCCTAAAAAAGTGCTATCTGTGAATAGTGTGTTACCATGGCAACAGTGTTTGGTGAAACCTAAAAAGTACTTTTTCTGTGCATCATGAAAGTTTTTGCAGTATTATGAGAGCATTTGAGGTTGCTTAGGTGTTTCTGCTACGAGAGACATATTAAAGTGTAAAAAAACTAACTTCCTGTTACCAATAGGTGACGCTATGACTGTGATTCAAAATTGCAGGTGTTCAGGCCTGGACTCGTATCAAATGTGTCGAAATTCAACAAAAACGGACAATATTCATTTTTCCATCATCACTAACATCTTAATGATTTTTTGACACAATTTTAAGATCAATCAAGCCAACCAGGAGCTGGACCTCATAGTGTATTTGTCTTTCCTGTGTCAATAGGTGGTGCTCTCAGTATGGATGAAAATTGTCATAGATGTGTTCAGGAGAGTACTCTTATCAAGCATGTGAAGTCTGGGGCATTTTGGATCATGTACAGTAATTTTAAAAACGACCTCCTGCTTGGAAACACGTAACTTCTTGGCCCCATAACTTCCACACTGTTACACAAAAACGAAAACTGGTCGCAAACTAGGGTCGCCCACATCTGAAGGTGGGATTTACAAATTCTGAAGTAGTTGAACTTCTACTTTTCAAATTCCATCACACTGAAATCGCAAAAAATGACATTTCAATTCAAAATGGCTGACTTCCTGTTGAGTTTAGAGTATGACTCCAAGGGGTTTTTTTGTCCATCCTGACATGTTCTATGTACCTCTAAATTTTCATCCCTCTACATGAAATGGTTTGCCGGGTTTGGCATTTAGGGGGTGCTACTGAACTACTTTTTTGACACCTATACACGACACCTTTAAAATACAAAAATTTTCACCAGTCACCATAAGCATACCAAGTTTCATGAGTTTTCGAGTATGATAAAGCCATCAAAAAAGCGATTCATTTGACGAAATAATAATTATAATAATAGGAAACGGACCAATTCCAATAGGGTCCTCGCACCGTTCTGTGCTCAGGCCCTAATAATAATAATAATCCTTTGGATTACAATAGGGTCCTCGCCCCCTTCGGAGCACACTGGTCAGTGCTTGGGCCCTAATAATAAAATGAATAAGAATAAGAATACAAATATTTATTTCCATATGTATTTCATATATTTTTGGACAGTTTTTCCTAAGGCGATGTGAGGGTCTAAGGGCAGAGGGATGTCGTATGCTGTAAAGCCCTCTGAGGCAAACCGTGTTTTGGGCTTGATAAATTAAATGACTTGAAAATTGACTTGACTTGAACAACAAGATGAGCTTGGATTTATATAGTGCCTTTCAAGAGACCCAAGGACGCTTTACATTGTCGAGCGAGTGACTTTCAGAAGATACTGTCAGAAAGCATATCCCCAATTCGACAGTTCCTCATGTCAAGACCACAAAAACATGCATAAGACACAAAGAATAGTTTCTCTTACAGAGATCAGAAGGGCAGTAGGGTGCAGCCAAGAAGAGCCTATAACAGCAAGTTTCTCACCCTACCTTCCAGTGTGGAGATTTTAAACAGGTAGAAACATTTTGACTCCAGACATGGTTTGAACAATAACAATTAAATTACAAAAATAAAAAACAAGAAAATTTAAGAAAAAAGTTTTTATTTTGAACCTTCAGAACAGCCAATGACAGGGGTGCTGTCACCCTTACCTTAACTAGGGCAGCCAGACCAGAGGCTGGTTCTGGATGGCCCATATTGGATTTGGTAGAGCCAATGAGCAAGGGTTCTCGCTTTGATTGACAGAACACACTGACAATGCCATTTACTTCCTGTGGGTCGCCAACCTGCATGCAGAGAGCACATATTGGTGAGTGACATTAGAAGTGTGTGCAGAAGGTTAAGTTTTCATTTTCTTATCATTTATCTATCTTGTAATGCAGGACCCACACTGAAAACAGGCAAAAAGCGGGATCAAAATCAAGATGGTTTTTAACTAACCTTAGTTCCTGTGCCGTGAGCTTCAATGTATTCCACCTGCTCAGGATTTATATTCACCTCCTGGTAAAGAGAACGAACCAGCCTCTGCTGCATCTCACCTGAAGGAAACGTTACACCTAAGGGACCAGGAGTAGTGCGTCAGAATGGAAAACCATACCATAACTGTTGGAAAACTGCATATTCCCACCATAGACTAAGACAGGATGCTCTTTGAGTTTCTTTCAACAATTGCTTTGCTACATGCTATACTGCTGCTTTAAGGAAAGCTAGGGTTTTTATGACTTTTGTACAAACAAATGTGTTCACACTGCACTGTCACTGAATGCAAAAATAATTGACAGATTACTTCAATTTTTAACACTTAAATACTGAAAATTCAAACCATCATCATCCAATCTTTCATTCAACCTTACTTAATTATCTCTATCGGTTCAGTGAGATCTTTCTACTGGGTGCAATGCTCATGTGTTCCTCACCCTGCTCTTTGTACCCATCTGTGTTGTTGCCAGCATTGACCACTGTGGCATAGACCCTTCTAGCTGCAGACCGTTTGGTCAGCAGCACTGCCACTGCTGCCTCAGAACGGCAGTATCCATCTCCTGGCCAACAAAATGATAGAAATATAAACTTTATATTGGTATGCACACTCATTTGTTCACATAGTAATGGTTATATTAATATGATGAAGGGGACCTAAAGCAGAATTCAATTGTTTTTTGAAGTTCAAAATACAAAAAAATGCAATCTTTGTCAGATTTACATACAGTATAAATGTTTAATAAAAATAATATATTCATTTTATGGGTTATTATAACATTTACTTGCCCACCAAACTGGGTCCAGCAATGCAAGTACTCTGCCAGTGAGGACTTGGTCCTCACATTCATTAAATATGAGTTTAATTTAACTTCATAAGATTACACTTTAACTGGGCCACAGAAAACAAAATCCTACCTGAAGGCATTTTACAGTGATAGTGAGAGATGACAGTAAACAAAGGAGAGAAGTAAGACAAGGATGCCTTGCTGGATTTGACCAGGGGACTTTTATGCACATGGCTGGCTTCTGAAACCATAAAGCTGTGGGGGAACCCAGTGACTTTGTTTTACCTGATGAATCAAAGGACTTGCAGGTTCCCTCAGGACTGAGCATGCCCAGTTTCATGAACTGCAAGGAGGTGTTGGGTTTGAGCAGCAGGTTGACTCCTCCAACCACAGCAGCATCACAGTGGCCCTGGCGAATACCATGGAAGGCATTTTCTAAAGCTAGCAAGCTGGAGGAGCACGCTGTGTCAATGGCAGTGCTTGGGCCTGGGCGAGAGGGGAGTGGAAAGTTAGAAACCATGTCTACAGAAAAGGAAACCGTGGAGTACATGAAGGCATTCAAAATGTTGATTGTTTCAAGTTAATTATATTACATTCACCTCAAACAAGTAAACTTTGCATGCCTCTACTAAAGCTGAACAATCCTCTGAGTTAATTTTTTATAACAGCAAACATTTTTAATATTTCAATCTGCATCTACATGCAGTTCTTAAAAATAAAGTATAGTATGGCAAGCTGGCATGTAATGGGGAAGAGAGGGACAGGGAAGTATGGGGAATCTGTACTGACTACAAGTTTTGGATTCCTATTAAGTAGAATTTAAAAGGAAAAATGTTATAATAATTGCAATGCATGTTAGTTTAACTTTGCTTAGTAATTAATAAATTGGAAAAAAGATAGACAATGATACTTATGTGAGTAATAATTTTAGCTGAATTCTCTTTAGGGATTATCTGTGCAAAATTGTACATAAGTGAGAGATCTGTGACCAGTGACTTGTTTTCATTAAAACAGATACAGATTCACATGGTTCTACAAAAATGCCAAATACCATCAAATGCAGGATTTGTCACAGTAACTCTAGGTCCATGTATAAGTGTATCCATAATTGGTCAAAATAATGTGTTAAAGAGTTATTATAGTTTGTAGAAAAAGGCACATTGCATTATACAACAGTTAGTTTCAAGTAATTTGATTGGACAAGGGGCTTTCAGCATTTGCTGATATAGCTTTTTAGCAGTCATGTGAATACAAAAGCCAGATGGGGGGCAAGAAGTGAAGAACGCTGGTTGGGAGTCATTATGAATGGGGGAAAGTGAATACACTAAAGTCTTAGATGGACCTGCATGCAGCAGGTCATCACAACATTGTTTTTTTTCCCCACGGATTGACCGATTTGCCTGGTGTGGCGGCAATCAATATCACAAATTATTTAGAAGTCACCCTACACCTCTGTGTTTCATGCAGCACAATTTCAACTCAGTACGTTTCCATGCACAGCTTAGTCGAGCTACCGTTTAGCATGATTAGGTCATTTAATTGGACGACTGTCCTGTTCCAGTATACAAGCAATCGATTTAATGAGATAGTATGTCCACTATGCTGCAGGAGGTGAGAATATGCCCCCTTTCAGCATAATGTTGCAGGGGTTCTTTTTCGGGAGCTTTTCCTTGGGTGATGTGAGGGTCTAAGCCTTAGACCCTCACATCAGAGAGACTCTAAGGGCAGAGGGATGTTGTACACTGTAAAGCCCTCTGAGGCAAACCATGTTTTGTGATAATGGGCTGTATAAATAAAATTGACTTTACTTGACTTTACTTGACTTGATGTACATATAGCTAATCAACCAGCAGTGAGCAAACTCTCACTGATTAGTTTTAAGACACTTAAAAATATCAATATCAATTAAGTGCACACTATATTAGGAATATTTTCACTGCTTTACCTTGTTGTAAGGCAGCGCTCACGGACTGGGATATGAAGCCGTTATATCAAAAACACCAGACTTGGTTCAGAAAAACAGTTATTTTAATCCACTGAATGGCAGAGTTGTTGCTCTACACAGGCCCATTGTGTAAGGCAGGCATGTCAAACTGGTCCACAGGGGGGCCGGTGTGGCTGCAGGTTTTTGTGCCAACCAACCAAGAGCACACAGTTTGACCAATCAACTGTCTGAAGACGGAGATCAGTTGATTAAATAAGTCAAGTCTGGTGTGCTGCTACTTGGTTGGAAACAAAACCTGCAGCCACACCGGCCCCCCTGTGGACCGGTTTGACATGCCTGGTGTAAGGTAAAGAGGAGCAAATATTCAAATACACAGTAAACTAATATTGGTGGCTAATTATGTTTCGCTGCAGCCCCGTCCACAGCAGGACATCGCTTAGCTTCAGTGCCGGGGTTGCGGGATTGTACTTTATATATCAGAGGAGGGGGGTGAGTGGGGTGTCACTTTATTTAAAATAAATATAAAATAGTATTGTTTCAAGTTGTATGTCCCTCACCTCAGCCAAAATTAAAAACAAGTCCCTCCTCATTGCTTAATTCTTTTTAAATGCCTAACCGGTTTTACAGCACCCCTTTCCCCCTAAGAAATAAGAAGCAGTCTCTATCTCTCACCATAGAGGGAGGCCGGAGTAGCGAATAGGAGCATGCACCGAGCACCTGGTCCAGTTACCAAGGTGTGCACATGACAATGACTACCGTCCTGTTGCCTTGATCCCTATAGCCATGAAATGCTTTAAGCTGCTAGTCATGTATCACATCAGGTCAACTGGCCAGCAGAGGATGGCATCTCCACCCTACTCTATCTCATTTTGACTCATCTAAAAAACAAAAACACCAGGATCCTGCTAATCAACTTCAGCTCAGCATTTAAAATGATCTTGCCACAACAGCTCATTGAAAAGCTGTCACAGTTGACTTTTAACTTCTTGGGTATAAAAAGTCAGAACTTAAGCATTATATCCTATGAGACATTTGTGTGAAATTTGAGTGCATGAATTCTTTAGTTATGGCCAAAAACAGGTTTTATAAAGTCGCCATGACCTTGACCATTCACCACATTCTAATTAGTTCATTCTTGAGTCCAAGTGTACGTCTTTGCCAAATTTGTTCCCAGAAAGTGTTCTTGAGATATCACTTTCACAAGAATAAAACGTATGCATGGTCAGTGTGACCTTGATTTTAACCACCAAAATCTGATTAGTTCACCCTTGAGTCATCAAAATGACAAATGAATAAGCTAAGACTTTTGAATTCTCAGAGGAGTATTACTCTTGCATTATATTAACAGACACTATATTCAATGAATCTACCACTGACTACAACGGTGGGATGTCGACTGCTGCTCTAAAGAAACTTCAGGAGACAGAAACACCCCTCTTCTCACATGCAGTCACAGTGAGTGACTATTCAGAGCCAAGAAGATTCCACAGAGACCGAGAATTATAAAAATCTGAATGCTAAGCAAAGATAACGAGAGTTTCTGTGATTGTTGCTGCAAGATTCTCAATAAATGCTCCTTCGACCTGATGGCGTTGACCATACAATAGGTCTCATCCCAGCTGAGCAAAGTAAGAGAGGAAATCGCCACATAAGAACAACTTCTGTGATAAAGACAGACTCCCACAACTGTTGATGGAATGTTAAAAAGCACAAAAAAGAACTGGGAAAAGAGATAACAACAAGTATAAAAATAAAAAATTGCGAAATTCATGGTGGATTACCAGGGGTGTCATTGTCATTGCCATTGTCACACTGAATCAGGATGCATATGATCAAGAAGTTAACAGACAACTTGTTAACACTGTATTTTACAAAAAGTTGGACCGCAATCTCATCCCAGATGGAAAAAAACATGTCCATAACAGACTAAATACTCTACTGGAACAGGGGGAAGACCACTAAACCTGAGCATGCTTTCATGACTGTTGAATTTCCTATCACTCCCTTCAACACTCTACTGAAAATTCATAAATCTTTTACAGACACACCCCCAGGTAGACATATTATTGCAGCAGTTGGCTGATCAACTGAAAAAATCTTAGCCTTTGTGGACCACTTCCTACAACCACTGGTCACAGCTCAGCTCTACCTTTTTATACAAAGGATTCTATGAATATTATCAAAGTTATTAAAATTATCCATGTTATCCATGTCAAGGTTATTTTGGGTAAGTATTTCTGCAATCTGTTTTTTTCTCCTTTTGTTTATTTTTTTATTTATTTAATTTATTATAATTATTATTATTATTATTATTATTATTATTATATTATTTCTTCTCTAATTACTTATTCATTTAATTATTTTTTTCTTTTCCTCTTTTTTACTTACTCATTTTCTTCCTGCTTCCACCGTTAATACTGTTGCAAATACTTGCAGCTGTCATTATTGTAGTTAGCACTGTTGTCATCGTTTTCATTGTCGTAGTTGTTGCTGCTGTTTTTGTTGTCTCTTGTGTCTTCCCCTCCCCTCTGTGTCCCCCAACCTCTCTCTTTTTTCTCTCCCTATCCACTCAAATGTTGTGCTGTCCAGTAGCCTTGCCAATAAATCTCAGTGCAGACTGCAACAGGAAGAAGTATTTCAGACTCCTCCTTTGCAGAGCAAATCTGTTATGCCGCCTCCAGGCATCCAGACCTCTCATACTGCATGCCTAAGCTGCCGAACAGGACAGGTTAAAAAAAAATATATATATATTTTATATATATTTAGTCAGTCAGTCATTTTCTGTAACCGCTTGTCCTCGTAAGGGTCGCGGGGCTGGGGCCAATCCCAGCTGTCATCGGGCGGAAGGCGGGGTACACCCTGGACAGTTCGCCAGACTATCGCAGGGCTGACACATATAGACGAACGACCATACACACTCACAATCACACCTAAGGGCAATTTAGAGTCATCAATTAACCTGAGCTGCATGTCTTTGGACTGTGGGAGGAAGCCGGAGACCCGGAGAGAACCCACGGACACGGGGAGAACATGCAAACTCCACACAGAAGGGCCCCCGCCCGGACCGAACCCCGTTCCAACTGGGATTCGAACCAGGGACCCTCTTGCTGTGAGGCAACAGTGCTAACCACAAAGCCACCGTGCCGCCCTTATATATATTTATATATATTTATTTATATATATATACTAATGTCCCTTTCAACTCTATGTTACTAGAACAAGAACTGTTTTAGAAACATACATTTGGCACCCTAGCCCCTAAGGGTTTAGAGATAGAATTTGACATCTAGCCGTTTCTATAAAAATGTGTGTATTTTAATGTATGAGTAATGGTATCTAAGCGCTCTGGTATGTTTGTGTTTTCTCTGCTGTTATTTATGGTGTCTACATTCTCCCTATATTTAATCTATTATATCTCATAATACATTCCTGATTTTAACAGAAAAAAGGTTTAAAATGCCCTTTGACATCTTCTGGTCATTCTGCTGGTGTGTGTGTATGCTTTAGTGTAGGGGCGCTATAAGACCAGCATCAAACCAACAGCCAAAGAATGAAAGGGTATATTCAACTGTCTGTGTGTACTTACCACTAAAGTCAAAGAAGTAGGAGAGTCTGTTAGCCAACATGGCACGCTGGCAGCCAGTCATGCTGTAGCCCAGAAGCTCCTCTGGATCTCTGCTGAATGCCTCGCCAGCCTCCGAGCCACTCACTCCAATGTAGACACCTGTTTTACTGCCGCGCAGTGTGGCCGGGTTCAGACCTGCACAGCAACACTTCATTGTTTTTAAACCATTCACTCAGTATGTCATCAGGTAGATTCACTGAAACATTTTAAACTAAACCAAAGGTTTTGAAAAGTTCACTGATAAAATATTTTTTTTAAAAAAACACACACACACACTCATACTGAAGTACACACACACTCATACTGAAGTATGAGTGTGTGTGTTTTTTCTTCAGCGAATGTCGACTACATTGATTTCCCACCATTTCTACCCACTCTTACTTATACTACCCCCATCAATCTTCATTGTTTAAGCTTTTATGAAGCATACTGTTTCCTCACCTCCATCCACAATAGACTCATAAGCAATCTCAAGCATAAGACGGAGCTGTGGGTCCATGGTGTTGGCTTGTTTTGGGTGGACTCCAAAAAAAGCTGCATCGAAGTGGCTGATGTCCTTCAGTTTACCGTTCCTCTTTGGAAGACCATACAGACCTATAACAGAGCAAAAGTAAAAAAGTTCAAAAGAAATCCTCATGCAGGAAGTGGCTGTGTGCACATGCAAGTACAGTTAATGCAGAGTTTAATCTTACATAAATAATCCAAAGAAGGAAGCAATATTCTTTTCCATGTCAGTTATTAAATACTACAAGCACAGCTACAATGTCAGCGTTGAATTGTGTGTGCAGTAGAGTGTGGATACCTGATCCAAACCCGATGGCACTGCAGGATTGGGCCGGTTCGGACAAATATTACAAATGATGTTGCAGTTTGGTTCGGATTTAGCCTATGGCAAACCGACTGTCTGTGTTTAGCTACTTCTTTGTTTGCTAAGTTTTGGCAGGATGTTGGCTCCATATGACAACGCATGCTCCAAAGTGGGATGCACAGTAACAAAATGTGTGAAGGAAAATCGGTTTATCAATCTGTAAACTTTGTCTGATGAAGCTGGCAGCTTTTGTTGGCAACCCCTCTAATCTTCACGCAAATACCATCAAGCACACCATGAGAGTGCAGCAGCAAAAATGGGCCCCGCAGCTAAAGCTCAGCAGGAAAGGCCCAACATATGCATATCCAAAAGTAGTGCGTGGAAAACTGGGACAACAGAGACAAGGGAGAAAAAGATAAGCTTTAATGAATAGGCAAAGATGTGAATTGACGTACTGCGGGTAAGCGTGTTACCTCACTTCCGGTGTATCTCTGTCTGTGCCTCTGGTAACGTCTCTGTGCTGCCCCTATGAGCGATTCCCAGCTAATCTTCTAACTTGCTCCTTACTTCGGCTGCTTCTTACTTGTCTGTGACTGAAAACTCACATACGTTTTACACAAACACTCACAGCTGTCTTCTCCTCTCAGCAGTTTTTCTATTCTGTTTAATCACACAGCCGCTCAGTCACTGTTAGCCCGTTAGCTATTTTAGCTTTAGCGCTGCTTAGCGATGGCTTCTCCCTGCTCTTCTCCCTCTTCTGCTGCTCTCTGCTGCGAAGTGTGTCAGATGTTTAGTTACACCTCTGCCTCCTTTAGTGATAGTGGTACTTGTAACAAGTGTAGTGTATTTGCTGCACTGGAGGCGAGGCTTAGCGATCTGGAAGCGCAGCTCCGCACCGTGGAAAATCCCTTTTTAGCTGCGATAATTAGCAAGCACCCTGTAGGTGCAGACCGACATCGCGTAGCCTCTGCTAGCCGTCCCCAGGCAACCCCCCGTGCAGCCGGGAGGCTGGGTGACTGTCTGAGCGAAGCATAGTAAGCCAAAGCCCACAGTACACCCCCCTTCATGATTCAAATAAGTTCTCCTCGCTCAGCGTCACACCTGCTGAGGATACAACCGTGGTCATCGGTAGCTCTGAGGTGAAGTTAGTGACGCCAGTGGCCGTAGTCAAATGCATCCCTGCTGCTCTCCTCTCTAGGAATCTGGCCAAGTTTATTAGAAGCCCAAAGCCATATGACATCCCAGAGCTGGGACCAGGGTGCAAAGTCACAGTCTTACATGCTTCTCTGAGCTTCCTCTAGCACAGTCACACACCCATAATGTAAATGTTATAAAAACGGTGTCTGTCACCCGACCACTTCATTTGTTTAAATCCAAAATAAATAAAAGGGGAGTTGTACAAAAAAATCTCATAAAACTTAATACATCTCCTGTCAAACAGTATCATAACAGGAGAATTAAACGTGGACTCTTAAATACTAGATGCCTATAAAACACAAGCTGTTTTAGTCACTGATTTAATATTGGATAATCAAATTGATTTATTATGCCTCACTCAGACCTGGCTTTGTCCTGAGTACGTTAGCCTGAATGAATCCACTCCTCCTGGTCATATAAATAGTCATCCTGGAAACTCTACAGCCAATCCTTTTTGTACTTGTGTACTGCGCCCCCGGCCCATACTCTGAATTTCTATCTGAATTCTCTGAGCTCGTATCAAGTTTAGTGCTTAAATCAGACTAAGTAATTATCATAGGGGATTTTTACATTCACATGGATATTAATAATGATAGCCTTAGTTCTGCTTTCTCCACGCTTTTGGATTCAATTGGCTTCAGTCAGTGTGTACATAAACTCACCCATCGCTACAATCACACCCTACATCTTGTAGATTTATTAGTCTTCCCGGAGAATACCGCTGTCAGACCATTATTTAATAACTTTCAATTTTTTTACTTTACTACAAGCCTCTCAGCAAGAGTTACTATTCTAGATGTCTATCTGATCAGATCATAGCTCAAGATCACTGCGCTCTGATAATGCAGGATTACTTGTGGTTCACAAAGTTACTAAATGTAGGATAGGAACCAGAGCCTTTAGCTACCACGCTCCTCTCTTAGGGAACCATCTTCCAGTTTCGGTTAGGGAGGCAGACACCATTTCCACTTTTAGGGGTAGACTTCAGACCTTCCTTTTTGATAAAGTTTATAATTAGGGCTGGCTAAGGTTGCCCGGACCTGCCCATAGGTAGGCTAACAGAGTTTTCGGCCCGATCCGGCGGGGGTGGTTTTGAGTCCATTCAGACCTGCCACTCTGGCTCTGCTTCCTCTCTCTTTTTTTCTTTTCTATTACTGCTCTCTGGCATTCATATTGATGTCGTACACTGTAAAGCCCTCTGAGGCAAATCATTTTTTGTGATAATGGGCTCTATGAATAAAATTGACTTGACTTGAGTAGGATGGATCGATACAGAATACCAAGTTTTGGGTAGTGAAGCTGCTAGATGCCCATACTAATTATTTTATTTGTGGGTTGTTTTTTGTTGTTTGTTTATTTTTTTTCTCTTTTTGCAAAATCTGATAGGTAGTTGGGATGGGTGACAAACTGCTGCTCACGGATGATATGATGTAAATTGGTAAGGCTGCGTTCAGAGACAGCCCCTTCATTTATTTTTATGAGGCCAGTCCAATAACAAAACAAAGATGCCAATGCAAGAGTGCTGGTAAAATTGTTTTTTGTCCGCCAAAAAAAATTAAACCTTATTTAACTTCTTCTGCCACACAGTGTGTTGTCTGGCAAGGTGCTGCTGCATTGGCAAAAACAAATACATGCAAGCACATAATCCTATTTTGTGGATAATTTTGTAACTTTATCATTTATCTACCCTTAACCTAAATGTTCCCAATGAACATTCAAATGATTTATCAGCTACCTGATGTAAAATGACAATTAAACAGACCAACTGAAGGTAAGCTTAAATCACACAGACACAGACCTTAACCTCCCGTCTTCTTTGGAAAATAGCTCTCTGATAAAAATGTTAGTGAAAAAATTTTGGCTTTTGTTAAAAATGTATTCTGCTGTTTTAGCACAGAGATTAGATTTTTTTATGTGTCTCAATGCGAATTTCATTTTTCATACAAAGCTTAGCTAAACTTGTAACTACAGCAGCCCTCTGATGAATGTGTCTATAGCTGAATACATCAATGACATCATAAATGTTTATTTACCTGCTAATGTGACTGTTTAAAGACTGTTACAGACTGTGTTATTATTGTTGTCATATTTCCTGACCACTATTTGTCTCTGTGAGGCGGTGCAGGGGTAGGAGAAAGACAGGCAGACAACAAGTACTTATGTCATAATGTATGCTGCAAGTGTTAAGCAGTGATTAAAAATAATGAGTAAAAAGAGTCGGCCGGTTTCTTTGCTTGACCCACCAACACCACAAATAAGCAACAAGGATGAGCGTTTCAGTACCAAGTTCGATAACAGTGAATCACTACAACCGCAACAGCAACAGCTCCTTGAGCATTTATAGTTATAGATTTATACATCTATATCAACTCATCAATAACAATTGCCATTTTCTTTTGTACTAGTCAAATGACTGCATTAAACAGTCCGCTCTACTATCATCTTCATTCTGAGGTTATTACCAATCAATCAGTAAAACCATTCTTTGTTCCATGCAGCACAGAAATGCATTTCTGTCACCCTATCAATTAAATTAAGCTTTATAATGGGTCTCACCTGGTGTCCACCGCCGGTTGTCCTCTGTCACCATGTCCACACCATTAATGAGGTTTTCCCAGAATTCCTCCAGGTTGTTTGACTCGGGCAAACGGCCCGATATCCCTGCTATGACTATTTCATCCATGCTGAAACACTGTGAATAGAAAGACAGTGAGATATGTCAACAACAAAATCAATACACATTTTTTACACAATTAATATTAAAGCACAACACTAGCGAGAGAGAGAGAGAGGGGTGTGGGGGGGGGACACATCTTAATTTCATTTTTTAAACTACTTTTAAAAAATTACAAATAAATCTACCATGTACCTTGTACCGTATGTCTCTACCTCTCTGTAGACACTGACAAGCAATGTGGAAGCACTGGATGCATATTGTATCATTTACCATAATGAAATCATTCATATCATATCTAATATATCGCTTATACTGTTCATAATTGAGTAGTTAGTGTGTTTTCCTGCCATATTTGCTTGTGGAAAAATAGACCAGCTGCAGAAACTATCACTGCAGATTGTGAGCCTGCCCTGAGCTCCACAGGATGTCCAGTGCGAACAGTCTGATTGCTCAGCACAGGCACCAAAAGCAAGCGGCCAGCACTGAAAGGGATATCGGTGTGGTTAGCAGCGGTTACGCATCCAGTGTGAACAGCGTAATGAATGAATTGAAAAATGCACTACTTTGGCTGTGATGCAGCCCCTCTTTCTGCAGTCACCACTCTGAAGCCTTGCTCTATGTCCCTCCAAGAGCATGTGCAGCATCTGATTGGTTACACTTCAAGAGTGATAGCCTAGACTGCCACAGACAGCAAGACAGACCGGAGTTTCTTTTGTAAGCGAGTGAAACTATGTGTCAAACCTCACACAACACATATTATTGAGGTTGTAATGAACATCACTATCTAGGGATGCATGATATAGATCGATCAGATAAATTACCAGCCGATAATCTGATTTTTTAATTATTACCAATAAACACAAACAAGAAGATGAAGGAGAGAGAGAACAACAGCAACTGCTGCTGCTGCTTCATGCCGAGTAAAAACGTGTGTGGATGTCTTTCATAGTTTCATAAGAAGAAGACATGACTGTGTCGAGGGTCTGATCATCAGCCACAGTGCACTTGTCTTCAGAGACAGTCATTAGCTCAAGCTATTTAGCAGGAGCAGCTCACATCCAACATGAGCCTTAAAGCAGCACCAACAAACTGATATTTTATACACTTCACTGATAAACCTGAACTGCACAGTGAGACTAAGTCTCTCTTTCTCTCTCTCAAATACAAATCAGCTTAATTGGTATGAATGTTTTTGTAACATTGTTGCCGAAGCAAAATAACAAAGTATTAAATTATTAAATACATTACATCAATATATTTTAGACACGTTACATAGAAACATTTAGCGTAGAGCTAGTTTCTCTTCATTTATGACAATATTCCATAAATTTTGTCGCTGACACTGCGCACTGACTTTCCTCCCCACATGTACATATAAGGCAGTTTCTGAGGATTTGGAAAATGGATAAACCCTAGGATATATGTCATTTATTTTTTCAAATAAATGTTCTCTTAAATCTTTGGCTGCAACAGAATACCTCTTTTTGCTTAGGAAGGTTCCTAACTGAGTGAGATGAACCAGAACCGAGTAGCTTCCATGAAAAGAGCTGTTGGAATTCTCCTAATATTAAGGAAAGGTGTGTCAATGCTTCCTTTGTAAACGTAAGAATGCTCATACGTACAACAGTGGATGTAACCGTTGTACATATTTTCATATTTATTATTTTCATGAAATCATATAAGGATTCATGACGATCAATACAAGGGGAAAGGAGAGTGAGTGTAACATTATATTTCACTTCTGTGACTAGGAGCTTTCATTACTTTTATTTTAATTCTCACCTTGGTAATGATGTAATATTTTTCATCGGGTTGTCCTTATTTAGACTTCATAACGGTCATCAAACAACTTGGTGAGTAGGTAACACAGGAGGCGAAGTAAGCCTGATTAAGATAACAATAAGGATAGCAATAATAATAATAATAGTTATTATTATTATTATCATTATCATTATAGTCATGATCATAATATTAATACTCAGAGTTTATGGCACACTTCTTAAGATCCATATTACAAAGGATTTGAAGAAGGCAGCAAATGAAGTTTTTAAAAGAAAACACAAAACATTTACAAAAAAAAATGTCTGTTTTTGTCCTTAAAGACCTTATGAATTTTCCTTCACGTCTTTCCTTGATCTCATGACGTTTTCTCTGGAGGTTAAGGAAAAGTGGTTAGGAAAGGAGTTTATTTTTTTTGACCACAGCCTTTGAATTTGTCACAGTGTAGTAGGAGGTGAGATTCAGTCTGGACTTCTCTTTGATGACAGAGTGAACACAGCCTGGCCTCCCTGAGTCTGCTCTGCCTGTGACGGCCTGTTTCTATGGCCAGGCTGTGTCCACTCAGTCTGTACATTGTCAACATTTTTCTTTGTTTTATATCTGTCATGGTGGTCAGGTATTCTGCCAGCATGTATTCTCTGTTTAGGGTTTAGTGATTTTGTTCCAATATCTGATATAATTTTCTTTTTGTTTTGAGATGATTTGGTTGGCCAGATTGTTAAGAGTCTTCAGGATTCGCTGGTCTCTCTATCTCCCTCGTTTTCGCTCTCCTTCGCTCACTCTCCCCACATAATTGTCAGGCTGCAATACATGTAGTTTACATCCCTACAGTAACAAAAGCTAAATTTCTTTCAAAGGTCAGTATATTAGCAGTATATTACCTTTGGAAACAAAATTAACCCTATCAACATGTCCTAGATCTGTGTAGTGTTTCCACTGCAGACAGTTCTCTTAGATGTGGGCTGGTTTGTTGTCACCTGCTGCTTCATCTAGCAGGTTTGTGCAAAGCAGTAGAGGTTTAGTGCTGCCGAACACGCACGAATGACATTTTGTTGCCATTTTTTTTCTCCAAGTGAGGATTAGAGTATATGATGTTCACATAATCCAGACGAAACTAATATACATTCTTATAAACGCTTGAAAATCCACTTATTACTAAAAGTGTATGTCATCAAAGAGAGACGATAAAAACAGATGGATTGGTCAAAGTTGTCATATTATTATATAAATTTAAGCTGTGTTAATGGATTCATGTCATCTCATACACTGAATGAAATTACAGGTAAACGTTCCACTTTCAAGGTTGCAAGCAGTCCTCCCAGTGAATTAAATTACTTTTTCTCAGTCAGCTACCTGTTTGGCAGCCTCTGCTGCTGAGTGTTTGTCTTAATAATTACCATAGGAAACTATAAATAATATGTATCCAGGAAATTAAGACAGGGATAAAAATGAAATCTCAATAAAAATGGCTATTAAATAGTCAAATTCTAAATCTATCAAATGCTTTTTCAGCATTAACAGAAATAACCAGCATTGGGGATGGACAGGCTTTCATGTGGAAAAGAATATAAAGAAAAACCTTTATATATTGTTGGACAAATGATGGCCTGTTTGGTCAGAGTGGATAAGACTAGGGGCTACTGATTGAAGTTGCAGAGTTAGAATTTTAGTAATGATCCGAAAATCAGCATTGATCTATAAGGGGCACGTAACAGAGGATCTTTCTCTTTCTTTTTAAAGTACAGTGCTCTATAGGGATTGGGAAAATAGCTTCTCTCAAGACAGGTCAGAATCATAGAAAGAAAAAGCACATTAGCTGCTGAGAGAAGTTGTCTGTAAAATACAACTCATGGACTGTCTAATCCCAGTACCTTGCCACTTTTGAGGGAATATATAGCCTTCACCTATCTCCATGGAGGTTATGTCTTTACCTAAGTAAGATCTCCTAACAGTTGTCAAAAGGGGGATATTTGAAAAAAATAAGCCTAGGGTTTCCCCATTACAAAAACAATTACATACATATCTCATTGATTTTTACTGAATATATATCCTTCATTTAACCCAAATAAAACACTCATTGAGATTTAAAATTTCTTCCAAGAGGGACCTGGCCAAGAGGGATGAATAAAACATAGTTACAACAATAAATACAAGACAAATACAACTTTCACACATTATAAGGAGCGAACACAGCATCCAGTTTAAATGCAACACTGAACAGTCAAATATATTAATATATGCAATTTTTTATTTTAGCGAGAATTTGGGTAGAAATGACATAGTCTAAGGGTGCTATTTTCTTGTTCAAAGTGACTTTAATTCCCCAATAGTGATAATCTCTGACAGTTTCAGGTCCTGCTGTAAATTATTCCAAGCAGAGGGGGTGGAAAATTTAATAGCTTTTTTTTGCAAAGTAGAGTTGAATCAAATGGGACTGAACAACATCAAAGGTAGACTGCAGAAATGTAAGAGTGTGGACTACTGAGGGGGACAAACAGTAGATAACTGTGTCATCTGCATAAAAATGGGAAGCAGCATATTGAAAAATTGTCACAAAGACAATGTGCATATATGGTGAACAACAGTTGACCTAATATGGAGCCCTGAGGCATGCCTTTTGATACAAGAAGGGCAAACCATTATTAGATAACCGTCAGCCTGAGCAATCCGCAAAATGGCCCGGTCCTCCGATTCTTTTTCAATCTTCCATGCCAATAATTTGTATTTTTAAAATATTAATTTCAACAGAGTGTGTTTTAGATTATTGTAATTCACCTTCAAGTTACCAAGCTGGCAAAGTATATCAGGGTTTTTAAATAAAAAATTTAAAATAAAAACTGCAGTGAAATGCCATTTTTTCACTGTGGTCAGAAAATACCCATACTGTCACAGCCCTATTAACAGCCCCTCTCTTCTAGCCACTACGTTGAATACACTCTGAAACTGAAAGTGTCCATCTTTGGAACAATAACCACATCAAAACCAAACATGCCAAGAGTTAAAAACCCAATCGACCCATTGTGAATTTCTGACATTTCTGAACTTCCTGGGGCCTGTCACCAAATCGCAATGTACAACATGAGATCATTTCCTCTCTACTTAGTTTTGACAAATTTTACTTCTCAAAACAAATGCAACAACACATGCATGAGCACAGGAGTACCCTATAACAATCAACGTATTTGCAGTTTTTAAAGCAGATTCATTTGTGTAACATAATAAAGTGAGCTGCTGGGCAAATAAATATGTGGAATGGTCAAATGCTTTCAACAGCAAAACATTAAATGTGAAATTTTAAAATGGTCAGATTGGCAGTAATTCAGCAGTTTGATACACTAAACAAATTGGAGTATTGAAGCATATGTAATTGTGTTGGCACTGAATGGCAGATTTGGGAATGAGGAGTCCCTCTTAGAATGCATGAAAGCTCTCAGAGCAGACATTGTAGTCTGCTGATAGACTACTCTGTGTACAAGAGTGGGCATATCCATGTTGAACTGAATATCTGTGTGGTCTTTGTTCCTTGTTTCTAGGCCGGGCCTTTTCATGTCAGCAGACCAATCAAGTAGAGACTGGCAACTTAGCTCTGGTGATGCGTGCTGTGCACTACAAACAATGACTTAATAAAAAGTGGAGTACTTATGATGAAACTGAAAAGCATACCTCCGGGATTTCTAAATACACTGGTATACTATAATACCATGATACGACCTATCACCACCTTAATGTAGAGCAGTCATCCTGCATCTATCCTCAGACCTTTGCTCAGTTGACATTGGATGCAGAGTGTTTGTGGGCAAGTCGACTACCAGGCAGCTTAAGGACATGAGAATTTGAGGTTAAACCCAATGCAAGGTCATCAGTACTCTCCAGCACTGCCAAAAAGGAGAACTGGCAGCTCTGGATTAAGAGGAGAGACATCACTTGGGCCCTAAAATAACACCAATGACAGCAGCAGGGATTGAGGAAGCAGAAGCAGAGGGAGGAGCACCTGGGACACCGAATGTTGCCCAGGACCCCTTATTTAAACATTTATTGATTTGGGAAGGTCAAATTTTGCTAATGAAATATAACAATTAAAATACAACGCATTATTTGCCATTTGACTATGGAGCATTATATTAGAACTGAGAGCTCCTCCTTAAACAAACATTTAGTACATTTAAGAAGGCTACATTAAAGAAGAAGATCAGGGCGGCTGTGGCTCAGAGGTAGATCAGCGGTTCGATCCCTGGCTCCTCCATTCAACATGTCTAAGTATCCTTGGCTGACATCCCAAACCCTAAATTGCTCCAGATGTTGCGCCATCAGTGTGAGTGTGAATGGTTACTGAGTAGCAGGTGGCACCATGTATGGTAGCCTTGGCCACCTGTGTATGAATGTGTGTGTGAATGGGTAAATGTGACAAAAGTGCTTTAAGTGGTCGCAAGACTAGACAGTTGTACAAGTGCAGTCCATTTAACATTTCATCATCGTCTTTATTGCTTTATATTATTGTCCTCCAGCCCCCTGTTTCATGTATCTTTGAGTACCTGCATTACATTTTTAATGCCTGTATGGTTTAGAAAGATATCAAAGTTCACACACTGTATGCGACAGGTATAAAAATATACAGAGCATGTACAAGACAAAACACAGCATGAAAACAAATTACAAACTAAACCCCAAACAACAGCTGTAATATAGAGAGTAGGACGGTCTTCTATCTCTGCGTTAATACCAAAAAAAAAAGCTTTTTGAGCTGGAGGCCAGGTTTGATATTGAAAGGGAGAAAGAGAGTTGCCTATATAAAAGGCACTTTCAGAATAATGGGGTAAATAAACAGTATATTGACTAAGAGCGACAAGGTTTATAGATTATGGTCTGATATCACAATACTTTCATACACACAGGAAGGGAGTGACGGGAGAAGTTGATTATCAGTAAGAAAGTAGTCAATGCTAGAAAAAGTTTTGTGCACAATGAGCATGAGCATGAAAAGAAAGCATAATCTCTCCTGTTAGATGAAGACAGCACCATACATCAGAGACACCGTAATACACAAAATATAATACATAAGACACCAAAATATTTTTAATAGTCCAAGCCATTTATACGTACAAGGAATCTGACTTGACACCCTAGATTCATTTTCAGTTAAAGAATGAAGCCGATAAATTGTGATAGACCGTAACTGTAGCATAGGAAGACTATCATTAGGTCATTAAATAAATAAATGATGGTTTGATTGTATTTACATGACACCTATTTAGGTAGCCTGTTGGGCTAGGGAAAAGGGAGCTTTCAACACTAACAGTAAGTAATACCTGCTATGCCAGCTTCTGCCAGCAGATGCCAATGATGACCAAACAGGTTTTTGAAATGTTTCAAAACAGTTTGCAAATATTGAAAGATTTCAAAGTTTTGCCTGCTATAGAAAATATTGCTCGGCCACTGCCAAAGCACTTCACTGTTACAACTTCTTCATCTGTGGAATTGTTCACCAGTTTGGTGACAAGGAACAATGCAAGGCAGTATCATAATGACTTAGTGACTCAATGCAATAAAAAAAAAAAAAAATCACCAGAAATAAGGAATTACAGCTCAGACTAGGAAAAGTAACACCCAACTCACTCATGGCGTAAACTATGAATGAACTAAAAGATTACAAAAAACAGCATAAACCACCATGTTCTAAACAGACACATTATAAAAACACTGACAAAAACTTACATTTGCATTTTGGAACATAAAAGAGCAAAATTAACTGCAAACTAAAAACTACTCAGTTCAGCATTAGGCATGATGGGAAAAATAGGCTAAATGATTGGAACTGCAATGAAAATGTTGTTTTTGAAAGGCTGAATGGCATTAAATATGGATGTTACAACAAGTAGTTCTGTCCAAGCAATCTGATTTGTCCACAAGACATGTGGCCAAAGATGCATGACAGCACACCTTCCTAATCACTAAATGAATTATTCGACCTCTTCTTAATCACTGCTCTTTAAGAATTCATATAATAATCATACCATTTCAAGCAGGGGATAAGGAGCATTTTAGAACAGTGTCAATGAACATCAATTTCACTACATTGAAGAGTGAAACCTCCCCAGGAGAAAATACAGCTGATCAAATGAAAAATAACAGCCAGTTCACTAATGGTGTAAATCATAAACTGACACATGGATAACAATAACCAGCATAAACCACCAAGTTCTGAATAGACACATTATAAACACTGCCAAAAAGTGACATCCATGTGTATGAACATAAAACGGCAAACTTTACTGCTACCTATAAACTACTCAGTCTAGATCTAGGCAAAGTAGTAAAAACAGGCTAATAGTTGGGTTGGCATAGCTCAGTATATCCTAACAATTGTTAATTTTGTGATAAAAGCACCAAATTTGGCATACATGTTTATGAATATATTGGAACAAAATTGGATACTGGGCCATCTCAAACTCTGACCCCTGTGGCCGTGGCAACCATTTTTCAAAATAGCTGCCAGCGGTTGGTTATTTTCTTTTCTCATTGGATCCACATGCAATAAAGGACATTACCTAGATCCTAAAGACCCTGAAAAACAAATAAAATACTCACCTACAATTCCATGGACTTTTACAAAGTAATTGGTCATTTAACTATATTGTATTTTTATCACAATGTGCCATGAATCAGGAAAATCTGCAGTGTTTCCTCTACACTCATTTAGGAGTGGCGGCCCACCACTCCTAAATCCTACCCACCGCTCCTTCAAATGTCGTTTTTTTTTGGTTGTTTTTTTTTTTTAATTGCAAATACACCACCGCCGCATCACAGCACAGTCCTGCACTGCGTTGGGTGTCGCGAGTGCTGAGGCAGATAACTATCTTGCTCTGTATCTACTCTTTGGGGTAGATACCACCGCCCCCGCCCACCCCCCAGCAGAACTAACTGGTGCCGACGTTAATTAGCTACTCGCATCCAGGCATCAGGTCGGAGAGTCAGAGGAGTGTCGGCTTGAAAATAGCGTGCAACTTACCGGAGAAAAGGTAGACTTATTAGCTTAAGAAAACTTATAATAGATTTTATTACTTAAATAAACATTCGCGAAATAGTGATGGCCAGCTAAGGTTACGTAGCTTAAGTTAATTGGGCCCGGTGCCAACTCAACTCAGTGTCGCTAACGTGAGTAAACTAATTGATAGCATTAAGCGATTTACACACCATGATGTATTTTTACATTCAGCCTTTAAAAAGCGATTTTCATGCCAAACATTCAATAAAAAGGGGCATTATGCTGGGCATAAAACTAAAATCTGCAGTCAAGTGTCATTTGTTTAAGCCGCCACGGCTCCCTGGAGAGCCTGCCCCCGCTGCTGAAAAAAATCCTAGAGGAAACACTGAACTGTCCAGTTACTCATGTGCTAATAATGTATTTACTTGATTTGTATTGCTTACAGACATCCCCACTCAAGTTCAAGCATTTCCAATTTGAGTTAGAAAAGGCATGAGATTACCTGTGGGCATTACTGTGGGCATGTGCTGCATTCTTCAGTTCACAGTTACACCTAATATCAGTAACACCACTGAAAACCAGCCAACTCACTGATGGCTCCACTTTTTCTTTTAGTCAATCTTTCAAATGTCACACAAGTATTTTTACATGTTATTACTTTTACACGTCTATGTTGTTGTGTTCAAGCTGTTGTGCTTTGTTATGGTTAATGGTAATGGTTGAATAAATGACAGTGCTAGGTACTGTAGAGTAGTGGAACATTTAAGGCAATGCAGCTCTCCAAGGATCTGAGCTTTTATATTTCTACTTTTGATAATATAACTTGTCACAATATGTTGGTAGTTGTACATGGTTTTGTTCCAAAAAGGTGAATTATAAACAGTTTTATGATTTTTTGTTGTTTTGAAGAATAGGCTCAGTTGCCACATTTCGTTATTGTAACAGTTAACTTTCAGCTAGTGGGCTGAAGGAATGTAAACATGTTGTGATCAAGCCATATTGCAATCATGAATAAGATTCAATGGGTCTCATGCTGCAATACTGTCTTAAATTTCACTTATAATATTCTCTTAATTTTCTGTTAGGAGAAAAAAGTAAAAGAAAAAAAAGTCAGCCCTGGATGCACATCAACCATCCAAATCTGCTCTGACCATCTGTGCTTAATGTTGAATCCCACTGATCGTAAGTCAGCTGTAAGCAAAGGTAATGCCCACCAAACACTACAGATGGGCAGTTCCTGTGCTGGGTGCAGACTCTGGCACATGACCAACACTGGAGACAACATACCAAAAAATATTGTGAGAAGAACTCCTACAGTAGTAAAACTGACATAAGCCAACTGTTGAATAAATTTAAACAGAGTAAATCTGATTTCCCAGAGTGTTAGTACTGGTGTTACAGGAAAATCAAAAACAAAAAAACAATAATAACAAAATATTTGCAGTGGCAGCAGCAGGAAGTAATCAGATCCTTTACTTAGACTAAGCCTGAGTTAAAATTCCTAATACCACACTGTAAAAAGTATTAAAAGTAAACATGAAAAAAAGTTTAAAGACATTTAAAAATTAAAATAACTGAAACAAATAAAGTGAAACAAAGCAAGTTTTTTGCATGAAAAATGACTTACACGATAATAAAAATTGTCTGCAATTAATTATCTGATTAATTGACTTATTTTTTCAGCTGTGCTTGAATTTTCCTATGGTTTGTGTGCAAAAATCTTAATTTGCAAAGACGTTATATAATAGTAGTTAAGTAAAAAGTCAGATAAAAGTTCCTCAGATTTGAGGCAACCTCTAGCTCACCCGATAGTGTGCTCCCCATATACTGAGGCCTTTGAAGTGGCCTGGGTTCAATTCCAACCTGTGGCCCTTTGCTGCATGTCAAATGTAAAAAATATTTTGTCTTGCACTGGGCAACAATATGCGGAAAAAAAGATGTTTTTCTCCCATCTTAGTCAGACTGCCTTAACCATACCAAAATGTGTATTACCTAAGATAAAAGCAAAAATAACACTGGTGAATCCCAAAAGTCAATGGGTACAAACAAAAATAACAACAACTCCTGGACAGAAGCAAAACTAAGAGAAGATCTGTTCATGCATTATTTCTTGCAGGAGCAATTTTACAGAATAAGAACGCAAACTATCTTTTAGTTTACTAGAATCTGTAATTACTAGTATTATATTAAACAAAAGCCTGTGTTTACGTTCACTGAGATTCTGATAGCCTCATGATTTTGAATGGAAATAGCGAATGAATATCTGTCAATATGAGACATGTTGTCATTATTTTGAGATAGTGTGATTTTGTCATATTTTGTATTGTTTTATTGTTCCACCTTAATTCAGTTGGGAGTTAGCACCTAATACCAGTAAAACCAGCGAAGACTAGCCAACTCACTGATCATTTCCCATTTAATCTTTTAGAATAATTATTTCTAAAATATATCACCTCTGGAGTCAGCTTGCAGTCTATGAGTGTAACACTTTTCTGTAATGTAAAGTATATAAGTAACATACTGATAATCATGTAGAATGATGACATGTTCTTGATGTCAGCATTCTGTAATTAACAAGATCACGATAGCTGCACTGGTCTTTTCAAACA
This sequence comes from Plectropomus leopardus, assembly GCF_026936395.1. NCBI lineage: Eukaryota > Metazoa > Chordata > Actinopteri > Perciformes > Serranidae > Plectropomus > Plectropomus leopardus. The sequence goes on along the minus strand of NC_142194.1, from coordinate 30,815,004 downwards.
ACTTCAGTACTTCCTGCATATTTAATGGCATGAGTACATTTACTGAGCATTGATACACAGCCTTTGGTAATATGCCACTGTACTCTCTACTGCTGCAGTTAAATCCAGTTATTACGATGACATGTAGAGGTAATCTCATCATATTGTTGCATTTGTATTCACTAATTATTTCCTTCCATTTTAATAAAACATATTTTCACTTGTACGTAATTAACATCTGTGGTGTTGAAAACATGGTAACAGCAGTGTGGGGATGGCCAAAGTGCTATATACCAGTAACAGCATGTTTATGAGAATGCCAATCTGTAGTGGCCCGATATCCAGACCACCTACTTCCTGGAGTATTAACTAGGTTTAATTACATATATGATTTGACTGACGTGACTGTTTGTTTTCCATTTATTATTCAGACTTTGTGTATTTCCATGGAAACAGAGATAACATATGCAATAATCTTTTTATTTTGAGAGCCAACTGCCCCAAAACATGAATACATTTTGATTATACACTTGTTTGTTACTAGATGTATAATGTCATTTGAGCCCTTGAGCCTTGGTTCTCACCACAACACTGTCATGCTCAAATTTTGTTAAAGCACACCCTTGAGTGTAATATTGCTTGATTGAAGCAGAACATTCTTTTAGATAACATGTTGTGAATTTTGGTAATTATGATACTTCTATCTCTTTTCATTATTTTGACTTTTGGATTTTTTAAAAATACAGGTTAAGTTTTTGAGTATGTAGTAATTAACTGTGTATATAGAAAAAATTTCTTGTCAGCAGGTATCTTAGTTGTGACAAGACTGAGCAAGCTGAGCATTTCTGTGTTTATATCTGGTGTATTTATAGTGTGGCCAGCAGATTCAATGAGACTAGAAAATGTGTCTTTTGCTAGGTCATTACCAAGGTTCGACCTGCTTGCTAGCGTAGTAAACTATGTTTCATTGGACATAGGATTCTACTGACATGACTAATTGTTTTCCACTTATTAGTCAGACTGTGTATTTCCATGGATGGGGGGTTCCCACTCCTATTTTTTCTCCAACATTTTAATTTTTAAAGCTAATTGCCCCAAAACATGAATACATTTTTACTATACATTGTTATTTTGTTGGTAATAGTTAAGGGGTAACAATTAATCAACGATTTGCTCAAGCTTGTGAAATTTAATTTATCTACTATTAAAAACAATATCTATTCTCCTGTACATCCTAGCTCTCAGTAGAACTGTTTATTTTAAAGCAGATTTCAATGACAAGCATTCCCAAAAACAGGGTGCGATATAACTAATTTATGACAAGGCGCTCATCTTGGGGTCAATGCAAGATGAAGTGGGCATGGCAAAGAATTGTGTGGGACCATGTCGACCCAAAAAATAAAAATGCCATCCATAAACTCTGCAATTCTGTGTTCAAATACAACATAGCGACGACAACTACACTTTACTACATAATACTTCACTACAAAACATTAATTCAAGTACGCTGGCCAGATCCTCCACATTGTCACAACAGCAATTCACCATCACCTCGTTAGCATGGAAGAACTGAAGTGCACAGCGGGCAGAAAAAAAAAACTGTCAATCTGCACAGTTATGGAGAAAGACATCTGACCAGTATGGTTGGATGACCAAGAATTTTGGGAAAATTATGCATCTGCTTGAACCATCATATAATATCCCATCCCGAGGCACAATCATCTCGCACATCAAGAGCAGGTACACAGAGGCTAAGTTAGCCAACATCGCTAGCAGGGTTATGTTAACAACAGCTGGACTGGATAAATATTGTATTGTTTACTTCACTACTATTATTACCTAACTACTTCCCAAATTTAGATTTTTGCCCAAAAACCATATGAAACTATACAGATGTATCTGAAACAATTTGTCGATTTATTAGAAAATTAATTGGCAACTATTTTTTTTACCATCCTGTGAGTCATGCAAAAAAATCCCAAAAAACACTGTATAGTTTCAGCGTCTTATATATCTGTATGTATGAGGACTTGCTGCTTTCCCTTTTAGTTATTATAATTTATTTAAACCTTTTTGCATGCATACTTTTACTTTTAATACTTCAATACGTTCTCTAGCTACATTTGGTTTGCTTAGGTTTATTTCACAATAGCCTACATAAATTTCACTTCTCCAAAATCTCTTACAACATTTTTTGATGTCACCTCTCATGTGTCAAAGTGTTTGCACATGGTACAAGACCTGTCCTGTATAGTGTTTAGGAGGCTGGTAAGAGCATATATGAATGGTTTAGAATATTTAAAGCATCTGAAGTTGACTCCATATTTTCAATATTTTCTGTTACTGGAATTTTAGAGAAAATATAGGACAAAGTATTGAAAGACAAGTGAACGTTAAGTACAGGAAACATTGTTCATGCAGTTGTGAATGCCTGTTGTCGGCATCTGCAGCAATATACCACTTTTAAAGTATACCGTGATATGAAAGATGATGGTTATCATACTGTGTACATTTGCTTATCTACAAAATTGAAAAAAAAATTAAACTACAGGAAAAACCTCACCTTCATTGTAGCTGTTTTCAATTACACATACTTTCATTAAAACAATTCGATCTTAATTAAAGGGATACAATATTTGTTCACCGAAAAAAACCCTTATGTTTTCATTCCTTTAAGGGTCATTCTGACTGAAATCCGCTCTTAGTTAGACTGCTTAACTCATCCAGCAGCACCACATGACAAGACCTGACTTGATCCTTTTCCCCTAGGTGAAGAGGACAAACTTGTTTCTAGATTGTAAAAAAGCCACTGCTCCACCCCACATGATTAGACCCGGGTGCACTGCGACGTACAATCAACGGTTAACATCCGGTGATGGTCAGCAGCATGTATAAAAATGTATCAACACCAAAAATGATTAATTCATTAGACAGCACTCTCTGCCACCCTTATCAGAATACTAATACAGTGGTGAAGGGATGACATATCTTTGTAGGCCAACCAGAAGTAAGCATCGCACTGGTTCCCTCGTCAAAAACCTTATGGGATTTTTTTAATGGGAATTTCACTTATTGCCAAAAATAAGCTCTGTGACGAACACAAGTTTGCGAGACTTACACATTTTGTTTAGCGTGATAATCTTCGTAGATGAACACCACTTTTGTGTGTTTTGAAGCGTAAAATTAAATCACCAGAAGCAAAAAGCTATTGTTAGGCTAAACACGAACTACATAGCAATTGCACGTATTAAACGTCACCACTACAAACACTGTAAAAACATGGTAAAACACGATCGAAAAATATTATAAACAGATAAATGTACAAGTTCGAGCACGAGACTATAAAGCTGTGACGGTGGACAAGTGTATTTAATGTGTTTCTGTGTCTGCTGTGATGACGTCTAACACTGTAGTCCCATTTAGCCACTTGTTAGCAACTGCCTTTTTTAAGACGAGTAAAACCTTAAAAGTTCAAAAATCTGGTTTAAAATCTGGACATATTTTATGTTGCAGAACAAAACATCTAAATATCTTTAGCCTGTGTTAACCGCAGACCTTATTTAGGGCATTTTACCAAAAACCCATGAAAAAAATCCAAAGATTTTTGGAGAAGGGAACCAGGAGTGCTAAGAGGCTAACGGTCTTCTGCATTATAGGACTCATTACTTCACCACTCTATTGGGGGAATATCTCCAGCATAGTTCCACTGATTTATAGAATCAATGCAAAGTGCACTGAAGCTGTTATGTTGTTCAGTTACTTTATATTATTTTTGAGCCTCATAAACAGGCCAAGTTGATAATGTGGTTGGAAAGAAAGATGGTGGATTGCCTGTCAGTATTTATTTTTATTTTTTTATACTGTCAGCCCCCTCAACCACAAATGCACAAATTCCTCGACCACGTGTAAAATCGAGCAAAGTAAACTGACTTTACTCTTCTTTTCATGTCATTTAACTTAACCATATAACTTGAAACCCTTCCGTACCAGTCAGTGTGTCTATACAAGAGGTAATTTCAGATATCTTTGATTTCAATTTGTTCAATTTAACTCAATTTAAGTACAGGACGGCTTGTGCTTCAGTAACCTGCAAGTCATCATAATGGCCAAAAGCCTCGCTGTAGTGCAGTAAAGATGGTTTATTTTCGTCAGTACAGTGCAGCCTTTCAGTGCAGCATCTAACGACGACCTCATCCCTTTACAACAATACTACTATATTATAGAAGAGCCCCGATGACCAAGGGCGTTGAAGCGTGTGTGTGCGTGTGTATTTAATGTGGTCTTTATCACGAGCAACGTTTTCTATTCCGTAATCCAATGTCAATCATTGTGAGAACAAGTAACACCAGAGGTGGTGCTGAATATGCTTGTTTTTTTTTTGTTTCGATCGTTGTCTCCATCCTAAGAGCATAGACAGACGATGCGAACCATCTCCACAAGTTAGAATTCATAGAAATAGAAGCTGCATGGCGATGCAGCATGTAGGGCACTGTCATACCGAATGCAAGCGTGATGTGCAAACATTCAAGTCATGCAGTTAAATTAATCTGTATTTTCGGCGTTGACAAACAAAGCAAGGACACACTTTACAGCCAGATTTTTGAGTGAAAGCTACAATCATTCTGTCTCGACACAAGAAATAAAGTAAGATATACTACACACACGCGCGCTACTAATAAAGACAGCTGGGTAGCCAACTGCAGTTAATAACTGTTAGCTAGATCAGCTTACCTGCGTCGTCCAGGTGCTGGTCTCTCACTGTAACTGTACGTTAGGGTTGTCTCCGTCGCTTCTCTCGCTAGAAGGTTAACGTTAGCGTCCTGGTGTCTTTGAATCTTTTTCACTGATGAATTTAAATGTCTCACATCCTGCCTGGCCACGCCACATGGCCTGACAACTTGGCTGGGCCGCACAGTCCAATAAGAAAAGAGGCAGGGCTGTCGGATACAGCCACTGATGGAGCCATTCGTTGAACGCCCCGGGACTCACAGAGAGAGAGACAGAAATAATGAGTCGGGGTTACTGGAGTTCATACTGATTCTCCTCATGGCCCCCACTGTCTCTACCGCCGTTCCACCCCACCGGACGACCCTCCCACCTCTCCCTCTGATTGGCTAGTACTCGTAGTATTCGTTGGCTGGATTGGTTGGGTTTAGGCATGAGGCGTGAAGTTGATACGCGTTAGGCTTCGTCATTGAAAGGGTAACAACACCAATCAGGGGTCGATCAAGGCTGAGAAGGCGGGATCGAGCTTTTTGGCACCCTCCGAAACAAACGAGAGCAGACTACAGGGACAGTTACATCATACTAGCGAGGAGCGTCTGTCTACGTGAAGATAAACTTGAAAAGTGTCGCTATACGCACCTGCTGGTCGCCTCATATGACAACTAAACTGCAAATACTAGATGATGGTGTTACAAATGATGGTGTTACAAATGCTCTCTCGAAATTTGATAAACTGTGCAGCTCTTAAGCTAATCCTTTTTATAATATTTCTTTTCTTAAAACTTGCATTTGGAAAGCACCTGACGCCAAGAGCTGTGTTCGAAACGTCCCCTTATTTACTCATTCACTATGCAGTGCGCATTAAATAGTGAACTATATAGGGAATAACCAAACCAGATTTTGGAGGCTAAATTGAATTTTTTCCCCCTGGAAATGTAGGGTACATCGCATGTACCATGGATGTGTTATAGTAAAGTAGGTATGTACACAAATGTGTTGTGCGTTGTGGATATTTCATACTAGTGGATAAAAATTACCAGCTGAGAATTTGAACACCACAACAAAATTGTGATACACTATATAGTGCACTATCTTTGTGATAGGGGACAATTTTAAATGCAGCTAAGGAGATTCCAGAGTCTCAGCTACAGAACATCTCACCTCAGGAACTTCACATATCCTTAGGCTGTTTACAACTTAAACACTGACCCTCTCTGACATGTAGCAATAGAAAAAGCAAACATGCACTTTTAAAATAGGTAGGCTTCAGCACAAAGCAACACATACTTTAAAACGAAATGGGTGTAGCAGCACATGTACTTAAGAGACTCATTGACCTATTATTATAGGATACCGTAGGTCTGTTTTCCAAATGATTAGATATTTCTGTCAAGTGTTTTTGCTGTCTAGTAAATATTTGTGGGGTTTTTTTTGTCTGCTTTTGAGATGCACTGAGGCAAATTCCAATTAATTAATGTTGACATGGCAATAAAATACTGGATCTTGAATGTGATGTGGGCCCAAGTCTGGTAAGACAGCACTGTGGTGCTTTGAGCCAACTGCTCACATCAGCATGCCAATGTTAGTAATAATTGTAGTGTATGTTGATGTTTAGCAGGTATAATGTTTACCATCTTAGTTTAGTGTGTATGAAATTTCAACATCTAAGTAGCATCAAGCATAAAGTACAACTAAGGTTCTAGCTCATATTATTAGTTTTGAGTATATTGGATATAAATAAAAGTGAGGAGCAACACTTTTACCAGATGACTGCACTAGTTGAAAAATTAGGGGTTGGGAGTTTTACCATAAGTGTAAGTGCCATATTCCAGGCATCCTAGTAGATGAGTTGTCAAGATGTTGTGGAGATATGTCAATAATGAATGTCAGCTCATGTTGATGCAAAAAAAAGAAAAAAAAAGTACATCACAGAAATCTTTACTGAGTCCGAGAGACTGTCATTATGTGATTAACATCTCAAGAGCCATGCTGTTGTGCATGGATAAAAACAATTCTAACTGACCTTTAGTTTAACTAAACAGACGAAACCATACCCCAGTCACAGCCTGTTCACCCTGCTGCCATCTGGAAAACGATACAGAAGTATCTGCTGCCGAAGCACCAGACAGCTTCTTTTCCCAGGCTGTGAGACATCAACTCCTCCTTCGATGCCAAAAGATGTAGCAGGATTTAGGAACAGAATCTATTTTTTTCTTAAACAAAATTTTTTTAAAAAGACAAATAAGTCTACCCTGTACCTATTTTGTGACTTTATTTTGTAATATTTTTGTGTATGGGAGTTTGTTTGTCTCATGGCTATTCCAAGGGGGGCACTTTGTAGACCACAAGTTAGATGTGGGGCAATGTTATTTTTCACTGTATTGTCTCAGACTCTGATTTATGTTTTGTGTTTCAGATATCAATATATGAATTTATTTATGATTTTAAAAGGGGGGATTTTACACCCCTCCCACTATCTTGGAGGCTGACGTGGCCAGCATCATCAGGCAGCTTGCACATGGGAGGCTCATTAGCTTGATTACACTTAGCTAGGCCTTCCCAGCTACAAAAGCTGGTCCAGGTGCTGACTCATTTTCTTCCTTCCTCCAGTAGACATCCAACTTGCATTATTTGTTGTGGTTCAGGTGGTTTTGTATGTTTGTTTTTGTATGTCTAAGTTTAATAAATTAGTATTGTCACTAAATCTCTTGTGCGGACTCCGTTCTTGTTACATTCACTGTGCCAGTTTGTGACAGTAATGACCTGGTAACATCTGGTGTTACTGATAAGAATAACTTACGAGTTACTAGTTACTACTACTACTATTTTCCAATAATAATAACAATTATTATTATTATTATTATTATTATTATTATTATTATTATTATTATTATTATTAACAGTCATACCAGATGTTTCAAAAATAGTTTTATTTAATAAAATAAGAAAATATTCATAACATCAGGTAATTACTGTCACAAACTGGCACATAATGATAATATTAATATAATAATAATAATAATAATAATAATAATAATAATAATAATAATAACACCACCAACAACAACAACAACAATAATAATCATCATTATTATTATTGTTGTTGTTGTTGTTGTTGTTGTTTTCGTCATATTCATCAGCAAGTATATTAGGCTTTAATGACCACTTTGGGAATACAATATAGATATGAATAAACTCTTAAACATCTCTCTTCTTTCCCTCTCAACTTTAACGGCAGGCTGTAAATTTTTATCATGTTCATTACACATATCAAAGTATTCTGGATGACATATAAATTGGCCAATCACAGAGCAAGGGTGTGAGGCTTCATCCACTCACAATAGTGGGGATGGTGCTGCTCGGAGATAGGGTGATTAAGAGGCGGGTTCCAAGTGATGACGTAGCCTGGATAGCTCGTCTGACTCACATCTGTGGGCTGACTCCTTGGGGTTACTGGAGTTCACATTTTCACAGAGCATAATGTTCTCAGAAAAGTTTTTTTCCCCTACTGACCTACTGTGGCAGACAGATAAGCCAGAGCACAGTGACCCTGTGATCAATAGTGAAATAGACTAATGGCTAAACAAATGTACCTATTTGTTATTTTATGGATGACAGTTACATTGAATCACACAAAGTAAAACATTTGTATTTTGAATTGATTATTATAGAATTAGTTTTCTCTATAGAGTTTTGTAGACTTTGTAGCTGTAATTTTGTATGTTGTTTAATAGAAATTCATTCCATGGCATGTTTGATATGAAATCATTCCATAGCCTGTGTGCAGAATGACAGAGCAGTGGATTGTGAAATGCAGAGATTTTTTTCTGAATGAGGAAAGTCACCATAAAGATTAATCTGATTTCTGAGACATCAGACAGTTTTAACAGGTAAGAGAGGGCATTTTGCAAAAAACAGCATGAATGAAAGCATTTCAGATGATATATTATACAGTGTATTCCTGTTCATATTAGTCATAAATACAAAAATGATAGTAGTCATCTTGGCGACTTAGTTTCATTTCAAATTATTTTCTAGAGTATTTTACATCTCAATTGGATAGTTGTGGAGAAATGGCAGGAAATGTGTAGGGAGAGAGAATACAGATGATAAACAACAACATCTATACACACAACAACCTGGGGGGGCATTGCAGCTCTTGGTTGGTGCTAAAACCATGAACCACCAGTGCACCCTGTCTTTGGAAGACCACATAAGTAACTTTTTTTTTTTTTTTACTTTTGAGCTCCTTTCCCCTGATGAGTCACATACTTTCATAAGTAGCCACTGAGATCAATCAGTTGACAGACAATTTCACTGACAAATCTTAAGACTACATTTCAAATACAAATGGGAAACAGTAAAAAATAAAGCCCTCAGAAGGACCTTTAAAAATAATTAGATTCAAAACAAAATTTGCCGATTATACTCAATACACTTAAAGCCTTAAAGTCCATGTTTATTCTGGTTCCTTTGCCTGCTCAGACTTGTTCAAAGGAGCAGTAAAACCTAAAAAATGCTCTAACCATAAGTTTTTTTTCTTAAATGTAAAGAAGAATATTGAGTTTTGGTATCTGAAGCATTTCTTGATTTGGTTTGGAATTCCCTTGTTGTTCCCTTCACACCCTTGATAAATTAGGCCATCATGATCAGGAGGAAAGAAGCTACAATTAAATTAAATGTCTAAAAACCTTACTTTTATTAGGCCCTCACTTTCAAAAATCATTTCTTTATAATACGGGTGTTACTTTATGCATTTGTGACAGAAATAATCCTGATGACATCACCAACCAGGGTTATTTCCTCAGACTAGAAAAAGCTATTCCAAAACCATAGAAGATTTTATACAACTGCCTTCACAGGCTGAGTTAGACAGACTGTTGTGTGTGTTTGTGTGTGTGTGTGTGTGTGTGTGTGTGTGTGTGTGTGTGTGAGTGTGTCAGTCCTTAACATTGTAGTTTCTGATCTTACAGATACTGCCAGCTGATCCAGGTCGTCTGGTCTTAACCACGTTTGATGGGGTTTTAGGGTTTTTCTTCTGCTGGGCCTCACTTGCGAGCTGGCTATGGATTGGAGCTCTAATACCATGCACAGTCATCTGGACACCCACAGCACCAGACTCCTCCACCTCCCTCCTGCTCAGCTCACCCTCACCTTTAGGTGCAGACAAGACAGGTGCAATTTTAATGACTGTTAAAGATGACACATTTTCACATACTTCATACATGTTTGCTGGTGTATTTAACTTAGATTAGGTTAAAATTTGTAGCAGTCAGAGAGAGGATTTTATTTTTACTTTGGAATGCTTTCATTTGTTATAAAAATAAAACCACAAAAATAAAAAAAGTGATCAGGATGTGCATCCCAGATAGCAGATTTCAATGAGGACTGATTTTAAATTATTTTGTTATTAACTGCTGCACTTAAGTAAAAAGTTCAGCACATTAACCCATGGTTTCCTATGTGTATTTTGATGCAAAGGGAGGTACAGTATATCAGCGCCATTAACAGAGAGAGTTACGACACTTCTTGATCTTACTGCCACGCAGTCATATGAAGCTCCAAATAGTTCCACCTGCATCCATGTTTTGAATAGTGTCCAGCAGGACAGACAGCAGTGACTATATTTGTAGCAATACTGGGCCCTTACTAACGCATAATGTGCACTGATTACTACATTCACTACACTTACAGACAATGTAGTTTTTATGGGGAGTGGCGGAGAGACAGCAATAATCATTTTTTCTGTTTAATTTTGGAGGGACTATTTCCATAATGTAAAATAAAATTACAGTATATAAAAAAAATCATATTTTCTGGTGCTGCTGTGTGTGTAATTACTCACAACCAGTGGTGTAAATATTTTACTTAAGAGCCTTGTGTTTCTCATGAGACAGCCACGCTACAAACACATTGTGATTTTATAGTATATGATAAATTGCTGTAGATTCAGCCATTAAAGGAGATAAAATGAGCACAACCTCAAACATTTACAGCAATAAATAACTAAGTGCACATTATTTCAGCGGTAACATGAATCCAAAAACATTACATATAAAACAATGAGAATGAACATGTTGTGGCACTATTCTTCTACTAATCAATAGTAGGCTATATTTTGAGTAGGCTATATTTTCCTGATAACACTTACATACCATCATATTAATATCATCACTATATTTACTGTATACAGGCCAATTGTCATATCCACCTACCTTATGTACATATTCCATTCCATTTCATCATAATTTCATAATTTCATAGTTACTCCAGCATCCTTTAGACTCTGAACCACTGCACTATTATATTACTGATAACAGTTTCATTGTGTCAGTTGTTAAGCTTACCTTTATTCAGCTTATTCAGCTTCAGTTGTCCTTGTTTTAGCTATTTGTCAATGTCTGTGTGTACTCTGAGGAAAAACCAGAGTCAAATTTCATGGATGTGTACACACACACACACACTTAGTTGGCCATTGAAGCTGACACGGATACTTATATTGAAGTAAAGGATTTTTAATGCAGGACTTTTACTTGTAATGGATAATTTTCAGAGTATATTAGTAGGCTTCTTTAACTGAATACTTCTTCCACCACTGCTCACATCCTAATGTTATCTTAAGCTAAGGCATTAACATACATACAAAACATGTGAGTATCAATGAATGCCAGTAACTGCTCAACTAAAGCCAAGAAAGAAGTTTGATCAATAGTGTAAAACATATAAGACAACCAGTTGCATTCAACAAAATATTTCATTAAAACATGTCCAGGGAGAGGGTAGATACATTTTCTTGAAAAGATGGTCTTCAAAGAAAACTCAGCCTCTTGTGTCTTAAAACATCTTCAACTATTTAAGTGTCATAAACATCACAAGGCAGTTTAGATGCTACAGACATATCTGACAATTACATGTTCTGTTGTTTTGTGGATCATTTGTTGATAACTGGTTTGCAAGCTCATCAAAGTCAGTCTCTCATGCTTTCACATGTCAGCCCTTTAAAAGAAAAATATGTAATGAGCTACCTGCAGTTCTAATTTTCTTTTTCTTTTTTTAACTGTGAGCTAGTGGAGCTACCACTACCAGTACATGTAATGCGAATCACACATAACTTCTACTAATAATGTTGCATGTGAATATTACTCTAAAATAAATCTAATAAGACGAGGTAAACTCTGTAGGCAAACAAATGCCAAAAATGGCCAATAATATACGGTAAATGAAACATTAGGTCAGCTGATATCCCTGTTCAGGGGTTCTTTTTCAGGAGTTTTTCCTTGGGTGATGTGAGGGTCTAAGGGCAGAGGGATGTCGTACACTGTAAAGCCCTCTGAGGCAAACCATGTTTTGTGATAATGGGCTCTATAAATAAAACTGACTTGACTTGACTTGACTTGACTGATATCGAGTTGGCGAAGTGTTACTAATATGAGTGTTCACTGTAATTAGAATCTAACTACAGTAGCTATAACCTATGATAAACTGTTACTAAAGCAGCTTACATAATAGCAGCATGCATGGTCACCTATGATAAACTGTTACTAAAGCAGCCTACATAATAGCATGCATGGTCAGCTAATACATTAAAATGTCCAAAAATGCAGTGACTTCATTAACTTGCCGGCGAGCATGCCTCAGGATCACTACTGAAAATGAATGGGGGTCAACACTGGAACTATCCACGTTTGGAACTATTAGGAGCTCCATGACACATGACTTCTGTGATTCCCTGATTACAACAGATGTCTATAGGAGAGTCATAACACACTCTTTCAATGGTACTGCAGTATAGAAATGGGAAATGGCTACCTTTCTATCGAAACACCTTTACAAGGTTTTTGCTTCTCATTCACCCATTCACACAACAGTGGCTACCACACATGGTGCTGGCCAGACCATTGAGAACTATTTAGGGTTCAGGGACACTTTGTCATGTGGACCAAAGGAGGTGGAGATCAAACCCCGGATCAGTGGATGACCCACTCCACCTCCTGAGTCAAAGCCACCCTAAGAAGCAGATTTAAAATGTCTAAACATCTTTCTCTTACTCTGTTTGCATATTGCAACTGTACAGTATCTCTTTGCACACCATGAAATGAGAGAAACTTTATCTAATCTTTACTGATACAACTGTTTGATAAACTCTTTCACCCAGTCAGTGCAGTCATGGTGTACTGAAACCTTGTCACAGGTTTGTCTGGTTTCACAATAAGCAGACAGTATGATGCTGATCACTGCATCTGAGTCTGATCTGGCAGCTGCTCTGGTTGAGAAACTGTTCCCTGGAGAGCTGACAGAAACTACAGCCTAAATTGGGCAACAACCCTCCCTTCATCTTCTCTTCACTGATCCAACTTCAGGATGTTTATACTCCTTGGGGTGGTTGGGTATTTAGATAGTGATATTATTTGGACACCCAATAGTTTGATGAAAAACAGGTTGTTGATGTGGTTATTTAATCTCTGTTAATATAAGACTACAGTGATGTGAGGACTTCTTGTATTTCATGATGGGTAAAGATTTTTTATGATTCTGTACGGCTGTACAGAGACATGAGAAAATAAGCAGCTTTACCACCCATAGGGGTCCCCAAACATGCACCGAAAAGAAAATGGCTGAATCCACATGTCCACCTACTAGACTTGTAGACTGAGATTCTGGTGATTTGCACCATGACATGCTACCATCATCACATGGGTGCAAGGTGGATAAAATGCACTGTAGGACAAGGCTGCAATTGTTTACATGGATCTGAATTCAAACTCCTAACCTTTGACCTATCTTGTAACCCAAATAGTTTTCTGAAGGATTCTTAATGGTTCTGATACTAGTAACTTATGCAAGATACGTGCAGGGTCCAATGCATTACATAGTTAGACAATGGTTAGCATACTCACTTTCTTTGAACATTAACATTGTTAATATTATATGCATAACCTTAGCAGAGGTTTTTCTCAATGTAGGTGCTCTATTTTTAGTTGGATGAATACAAACTTTTATAATACTAACCTTTACCTCTTTAAGTCTTCAAACCATAATAAGATTATATGAAACAAATTCTAATTATTAGGTTTATATATAGTCGTCCTCAAAATTATTCATACCCTTTGAAACGAGTGTGTGTTGAACCCAGATGCAGTACACCACAACTCAGTGATTGTTGGTAATGACTTTTATTAATACCAACACTCACGAAGAGCAACTCACAGATATTCAGTCCGTTCTTCGGGCCGTGAGCCCAAACAAAGTCTCTGGGTATCCCACGAAGAGAAGACACGAGGCTTGAATCTACTGTGGCTGGAGAGCAGGAAACCCCGTAGCTCGACGAGCCGACAACACGTGTGGGAGCGTTGTCGGGGACAGGCAGAGGATCCGTGAGCCGGAAAACAGTCCGAAGAACAACGGTAATTGCCGAGGGAGCAGGCAGGAGGATCGTCGTGGTCGAGCGGAGAGGTCTTTGCCAGTGGAGCCGTCAGATTTCCGGAACGCTGGAACGAAGCACGTGGTCGGGGACAGAAGGCAGGTAGGTACACGGGGAGTCAGACACAGAGAGCAGGTCGGGAACAGGCTGGGTCGGCAACGGTAAATCTGGCAGGAAAACGCTGGAGAGTCGTGCATAATGCAGAGGAACAATCTGGCAGTGAATGAATGTGTGGGAGTGTCTTAAATACCGGCCTGATTGGTGATGAGCTGCAGCTGTGAGAGAGCAGGCTGCAGCAGTGGGCGTGGCTTGCCGGAAGAGCAGGTCAGAGGAAGGTGAGTGGAAAAATACTGGCGGTGAGGGGGAGGAGGAGAATGCAGGAACCATGACAGAACCCCCCCAAGGACGGCCCATGACGCCCCAAAACGGGCGGGCGGAGGGGGCCAGGAGGAGGGCTAGAACTCCTCAGACCCCACTGACCCACCTCGCCGCCATCGTCGTCATTGGAAGATGAAGCGTCCCCCAGTCGCGAGGTGGAACCCTCCGGCAAGGATCCCACACCAGACGGCCCAGGAACCGGAGAAGGAGGACGAGCGGAGGCGGAGGACCCCTGTCCAGAGACGGCGCAGGAGGGCTGATCCGGATGGAGACGGTGGAAGTCCTCAACGAGCTGGCCGTCCAGGATCTGCCGGGCCGGGACCCAGGACCGCTCCTCCGGACCGTAACCCTCCCAATCCACGAGTGGAGTCCCCACGCGGGCGCCTGGAACGCAGGAGTCGACGCACCGCAGCTGGCTGCCTTCAGGCGAGCGAGGTGGCTGAGAGGCTGGCTGCAGAGGACACTCCCGAACCGGCTTGACCCTGGAGACGTGGAATGTGGAGTGGACCCTCATGGTGCGAGGCAATTTTAGCCGAACTGCCACAGGGTTGATGACCTTCTCTACGGGGAACGGACCGATGAACTTCGGAGCCAGCTTCCGGGATTCCACCCTCAGTGGGAGAACCTTTGTGGACAACCAGACCTTCTGGCCCACCTGGTAGGAGGGAGCCCGGGAGCGCGACGGTTGTCAGGAGGTGTACCCGACCAGCCGCCTGTAGGGAGAGTAGCTCTGGCCCGCACCAGGTCTGACGGCAGCGACGGATGTAGACCTCCACAGAAGGGTAGGCCGTCTCCTTCTCTTGAGCAGGAAACAGAGGAGGCTCGAACCCATACGCGCACTGGAATGGGGATAGTCCAGTGGCGGAACTGATGAGGGTGTTATGAGCAAACTCCACCCACAAGAGCTGAGACGGTTCCTGGTTCATGCGTTCGGTCTGACCGTTGGACTGGGGGTGATATCCCGAGGACAGGCTGGTAGACGCCCCCAGGAGCCGACAGAACTCTCTCCAAAACGCTGAAGTGAACTGGGGTCCACGATCGGAGACCACATCAGAGGGGATGCCATGAAGCCGGACCACATGCTCCAATAGTAACCCCGCGGTCTCTTTGGCGGAGGGAAGCTTGGGTAAAGGCACAAAATGTGCCATTTTGCTGAATCGGTCTACCACTGTCAGGACTGTTGTGTTGCCACCCGACAGTGGTAGACCAGTAACGAAGTCCAGTGAGATGTGGGACCAGGGGCGATGAGGCACTGGGAGTGGGTGCAGAAGGCCGGCAGGAGCTTGACGTGGCGTCTTGCTTTGGTTACATACTGGACAGGCATTAACAAAGTCTTTAGTGTCTTCGGCCAGGTGGGCCACCAAAACCGCCGCTGCAGAACCTCCCTGATGAAAGTGATCCTCAAGACAGGTGAGGCGCGAGGCGTGGGCCCACTGAAGAACCTCCGACCTGAACTCATCGGGAACGAACAGGCGGTTCTGTGGGCAGGAGCTGGGACCCGGCTGCTCTTCCAACGCTGACAAAATGCGTTCCTCTATCTCCAAGGTGAGGGCAGCTAGGAGACGGGGAGCAGGAAGAATGCTGTCAGGATGGGATGCGGCCTCTTCCTCCTCCAGGAACTGGCGGGACAGAGCGTCGGGCTTGACATTGCGGGAGCCGGGACGATAGGAGAGGGTGAAGGAGAAGCGGGTGAAGAACAGGGCCCAACGGGCCTGGCGAGAGTTCAGTCTCTTGGCGGAGCGGATGTACTCAAGGTTTTTGTGGTCCGTCCAGACGAGGAAGGGAATCTTGGTGCCCTCCAGCCAATGGCGCCACTCCTCCAACGCCAACTTGACCGCCAGTAACTCACGATTGCTGGTGACAGCCGCCGGGAGAAGAATGCACATGGGTGCAACTTCCCATCCACAGCCAAGCGTTGGGAGAGGACAGCTCCCACCCCCACACCCGAGGCGTCAACCTCCACCACGAACTGTCTTTCTGGGTCAGGAATGAGGAGTATGGGGGCAGAGCTGAAGCGTCCCTTGAGGTGTTGGAAGGCTGCCGGCGGCAGGAGACCAGCGGAACAGAACCTGATGAGGTGAGGGCTGTGAGGGGAGCCGCCACTGCGGTTGTATCCGCGAATAAACCGTCTGTAAAAGTTGGCAAACCCCAGGAAACGTTGCAACTGTTTACGAGAGTCCGGAACGGGCCAGGAGGTCACCGCTGAGACCTTATCAGGGTCCATCTCCATATGGTTGTGACCCACGATGTATCCCAGGAAGGAGACAGAGGATGCGTGGAAGTGACACTTCTCCGCCTTTACAAACAGAGAGTTCTTGAGGAGAAGCTGCAGGACCGACTGGACGTGATGGATGTGTTCCTGTCTGGACCGAGAGAAAATCAGGATGTCGTCCAGATAAACGAACACAAACTTATTGAGATAGTCTCTGAGAACGTCGTTGATGAGGGCCTGGAAAACGGCCGGGGCATTAGTGAGACCAAACGGCATCACTAGATATTCATAATGTCCAGTGGGGGTGTTAAAGGCCGTTTTCCACTCATCCCCCTCTCTGATGCGGACCAGATGGTAGGCGTTTCGAAGGTCTAGCTTGGTGAAGATGGTGGCCCCTTGTAACAGTTCAAATGCTGAGGCGATGAGGGGGAGAGGGTAACGGTTCTTAACGGTAATGTCATTCAGCCCCCATAGTCAATGCAAGGTCGTAGAAGAACCATCTTTCTTCCCACGAAGAAAAATCCGCCCTGGCAGGAGATGAGGAGGGACAGATTATGCCACTCAGCCAAAGAGTCATTTATGTAGGGTTCCATGGCTCTCCTCTCGGGAGCAGAGAGGGAGTAGAGACGACCCTTAGGAGGCGCTGACCCGGGCAGGAGGTCAATGGCGCAGTCATAGGGCCGGTGAGGAGGCAGAGAAGTGGCCCTTGACTTGTTGAACACCTCCCTGAAGTCGTTGTATTCGGGCGGCACCCCGGAGAGATCTGGAGCGGAACCGGTCCTGGAGATGGGTCTGGCTGCGTCCGACTGTTGGAGGCAGATCTGTTGGCAAGACGACCCCCACGCCAGGATTGAACCAGTGGACCAGTCAATGTGCGGGTTGTGACGACGGAGCCAGGGGTATCCGAGGATCAGGGGTAAGCTGGGAGACTTCAGGACGTGAAACTGGATGGTGTCGTGGTGTCTCCCAGACAGAAGCATGGAAATGGGGGTGGTCTGATGAGTGACGGTTCCCAGGAGGTGACCATCCAGTGCGCTGGCTGGTAACGGGCGTGGAAGAGGGACCAGCTCTATATCCAGCTGCAATGCGAGGTCCTCGTCGATCAGGTTAACGTCGGCCCCAGAGTCTAAGAACGTGGAGAGGGTGTGAGAACCCTCTTTCAACAGGAACTGACGTGAATAGGGACTAAGACTAGGAGCAGAGTTCTGGGAACGGCTCAGCAGGATGCCCTTTCACGCTGAGCCTGCCCTTTTACCGGACAGCCGGAGATGAAATGACCGGCCTGACCACAGTAAAGGCAGAGATTAGCCCGACGTCGCCTCTCTCGCTCCTCTGGAGACAGCCTGGTGCGACCCACCTGCATGGGCTCCGCTCCTCCAGGAACTGGGTTCGTGGGACTACTGGTGGTTGCAGAAGGACCATGCCGATGAACAGGAACCCGCTGAGCGCCTCCCTCTAGTCGCTGCTCCCTCCTCCTCGCCTGAATTCGTCTGTCCAGTCTAGTGGTCAGTTCAATGAGACCATGACCCAGAGGAACAGCCCCGAAAACCTTTCGTAGCTCCTCTGCGAAAGCGTGGAATGAAGAACAGGCCGGAGTGCCTCTCTCCCACTCGGCCGTTCCCCACAGGCGTGCTCGGCCCGTGAGGTGATTAATAGCAAAGGCAACTCTGGCTCCCTCAGTGGCGAACGTGTGAGGCTGCAGAGCAAACAGCATGGAGCAGTTTGTCAAGAACGGGTTGCAACCCTCCGGATCTCCAGCATACCGTTCTGGCGCGCCCACCCGGGGTTCTGGAGCGGAGCTGGGCGATGGTGTGGAACTGGGAGCTGGTTGAGCAGAACTTGCAGCTGGGGCGGCGTGCTGTGTCAACGTGGTTGCCATCTGTTGGACTTGATTGGCCAACAGGGTTAGAGCTCGTTCCAGAGCCGAGGCAGACTGACAAGCCTCAGCCGCATTGGAGGAGAGCTGAGCCTCGTGCTGCTGCAACATTCCCTCGACGCGTGCGAGGCGATTCTGAAGAGCGCTGGCGTCTGCTGGGTCCATTTCTGGCCAGATTGTACTGAAACAAGTGTGTGTTGAACCCAGATGCAGTACACCACAACTCAGTGATTGTTGGTAATGACTTTTATTAATACCAACACTCACGAAGAGCAACTCACAGATATTCAGTTCGTTCTTCGGGCCGTGAGCCCAAACAAAGTCTCTGGGTATCCCACGAAGAGAAGACACGAGGCTTGAATCTACTGTGGCTGGAGAGCAGGAAACCCCGTAGCTCGACGAGCCGACAACACGTGTGGGAGCGTTGTCGGGGATAGCGCTGAATCGTGGTCGGGGACAGGCAGAGGATCCGTAGCCGGGAAAACAGTCCGAAAGAACAACGGTACCGTCGAGGAGCAGGCAGGAGGATCGTCGTGGTCAAGCGGAAAGGTCTTTGCCAGTGGAGCCGCCAGATTTCCGGAACGCCGGAACGAAGCACGTGGTCGGGGACAGAAGGCAGGTAGGTACACGGGGAGTCAGGCACAGAGAGCAGGTCGGGAACAGGCTGGGTCGGCAACAGTAAATCTGGCAGGAAAACGCTGGAGAGTCGTGCATAATGCAGAGGAACAATCTGGCAGTGAATGAATGTGGGAGTGTCGTAAATACCGGCCTGATTGGTGATGAGCTGCAGCTGTGAGAGAGCAGGCTGCAGCAGTGGGTGTGGCTTGCCGGAAGAGCAGGTCAGAGGAAGGTGAGTGGAAAAATACTGGCGGTGAGGGGGAGGAGGAGAATGCAGGAACCATGACACCCTTGCTAATTCTTTTCATTTAGTGATGAAATGAATGCATGTTTTCAAATTTGTGTATCAGTTATATGTGGCCAACAATTAAAAGAATAACCATTAATAAAATACCCCAGAAATAAATATTTTTTTGAATTTTGTATTGTTGTCATTTTTTCAATTGTTGGTCACATATAACTGATACACAAATTTGAAAACATGCATCCATTTCATCACTAAATGAAAAAATCACAAGAATTAGCAAGGGTATGAATAATTTTGAGGACGACTATATATACATACATATATATATATATATATATATATATATATATATATATATATATATATATATATATATATATATATATATATATATATATATATATATATACTGTATATAGGATTTACCTTTTAACCAGAAGAGTCAAATTATGCTTAAATCCTGAAAAAGGCTGGACTGCTTCTCAACCATGTATAGTAGCCTACATTACAAGACAAAACGACTTATAATGTAATAACTTCACAATAATGCAATTAAAATAACATCTTATTCAGTTATACATTATGAAACAGTGCACTGGTTATTGTATAATTTTGGTGCCATTTTTTCCACAAAAATGTGGTAAAGTGACATATGTTGTGATTTAAAAAGTCCTTTGTCTCTATTAATGTTTGAGTAGTTCACTGGTTTGAAGGCTGTACCTGCAGGATTCAACATTGCCTTTGAGCACGGTGTGTAATGAAACCAGCATTATTAAAATGTTTTTTTAAAAAAAGGAAGGTGAAGGTGAAATTAAGTGTGCCAACTGAACCACAGATTTAGCTGTTTATGCTTTAGCACACTGTGTTATCAAAATGTACTCACTTTTAATAATAGAATTTAACTAATAGACTCACTTTTCCACTACAAGTCTGGATGACATGTTATTATTTTTAATGAAAAACTATTGTGTATGCAGTTGTTACATATCAGTAACATTAGGATTACAAACCTTGTCACCAAAATACAGCGACGTTGATGAGAAGTCAAGAGACTGAACCTGCTAGTCAGGGGTCCTTTGACCCCTCCAGTGAGAGGTAAATGGTTAGCCCTAAGACATTGATGGAAAATTATTTAACTTTAGCTGACATACCCTGGGAGTTCAGGTGAGCACGTGGGCTGCTCCCAACATTTTTGGTATAAACATGCTGTTTTTGGACTTCACAGAAGATACCAAAATAATGCTGACTCATTGTGATTTTTAGGCATAAACAAGATCCATATAAAACCTATTTTGAAAAAGTTTGTTATTCGTCGAGCCCTAGTTATTCTGGTGTTGTTGGTTACCTTCTGAGAAAATTGATGGACTGAATCCATGGTCCAGTATCTCCCATAGCTCCTTCAGCGACTGCTGTGACTTCTTTGATGACAACAGAGACGTGGACAGACCTGAGTTGGGCTGCAGCCCCACATCCATTGAGCCCTGGCATAGGCTGAGCATGTTTTCTTTGTTATTGCAGCTCTAAAGAAGAAGAGAGAAATAGAGTTAGTTATTTTTTAGATGATTTAATTACAGGTTGTGTGAAAAGTCTGGAAATACACATATTAATGTGAACTGAGAAATGAGAAATACATTTTCTGTATTTTGTATACTTTGCAGTAAGTAAACAGACAAATAATTTTTTTTATTTGCATATTTTGGAATGAACTCAGATACAGATTTGCAGATATCCAATATGACAGAACCGGGCAGCTGAGCTGTCATTGCTTTTCAATTATAGCAATATTTACAATGCTATTACCTCAGGTCTGTCTGTGGTTTTGTGCTCCTGGGACCAGGGGTTGGCATTCCCTTTTGTGTCAGGTTCTCGGTTATTGGTTCCAGGTAGAAGTTCTGCAGAAGTGCATGCCCTCTGCCTCAGTGCACACTGCAACTCCTGCAGGAAACAGAAACATTAGTGAACCATGGATCCACAGTACTCTCTAGAGGTAGTACAGAGAAGTACACAATGCAAGTATCATTCTTTTAGTTGGCTCTGCCAAACAGTGCTCTCAATGGTTGTCTATTTTCATGAATTCTTTCTTAATTAGGGCCTGAGCAACAAACAGTGCAAGGTCCCTCTTGGAATGCAAGGAATCATTAAGGCCCGATACCGAACGGTGCGAGGACCCTCTTGGAATGCAAGGAATTACTATTATTTTTCTATCCATTGAATTGCAGGTCTGAACATGCTCAAAAACTCATAAATGTTGTTATGCTCGTCTGGCGTGGCGAAAAATGTCTGATTTTTGTGGTTTCTCAAACGGGCATGGCAAAATGGCTCCACAGCGCCCCCTAACGTGTAGCCCCAATGGCTGGTTTTATCTACAATTGCGAAATTTGGCACACGTATGTATCATGCCCAGACGCACAAAAAAGCCTTTGGACCCAACCCCCAAACCCAACAGTAAGTCGGCCATTTTGAATTTTGTGCTGATTTTTGGCGATTTCAGGCCTCATATTTTTGCCATCTTGTCCTACAGGATTCGCCCGATTGACTTCAGAATTGGTGTGTCCATTGTCAACCCCTTGGTGATGAAACATTATTGCAGGTCAGCACAAAACTGTTACGACTTACCCGTTATGTGGCGTACAATTTTGATGTCTCACCATACAACAGGAAATTGTTGTAACTTTGGTGTACATTGTCCGATCTGCCTACAATAGGTTTGATGAGAGTCCCGCCTTGAACACATCTGTATAACGATATTCACTATTTGCGATAGCGCCACCTGGTGGCCACAGGAAATATCGATTCTTTTATACTTTTATGAACTTGGCCTACACAATTAATGGGATCCAGTTGAAATTCTGTCTGTATGATCTTAAGACACTATACACATCACCAATGGCCATAGTCACAACCAATGAAACAACATAACAACCACTGGCTCTGCGCAGGGGAACAAAACAAGGATGCCATCTCTCTTCCTCACTCTTTGTCATATTCATTGAACTCCTTGCAGCCGCAATCCAACAAAATGACAACATCAAAGGCATCCACATCGCCAACACTCATCACAAAATAAGCCTTTTACACAGACAACATCCTACTGTACCTACAGGCCACATCAAACTCATTGCAAACATCCATTAAGCTCATTCTCAGTTCTCCAAGATATCAGACCACTCTATAAGCTGGACCAAGTCCATGATTCTGCCATTATGTGAGGGGTATGGGAATGCTGCATCTCCAAATACAACCACTCTCATGTCTGCTAGTAACATTAAATATCTAGGAATGAACATTTCCCCCAAGCTGTCAGAGTTGTTTAAGTTAAATTTTACCCACTCCTGAAAAACATAGAATATGACCTTAAACCTCTGGATGAAACTTCCCCTCTCCATTACAGGTAGAATGTGTTTGGTTGTTTTTTTTCCTCTCTCCCCTATCATTTAATCTTTGTTTTTCACCTATTTATATATCTATTTAATGTATATTACCGTTATGCTAATTATTATTATTATTACTATCTTGGATAAGCATATTTGTGTAAGGCTCCTGCCCTTAGAGGTTTTTTTTTTCCTCTTTATTATTTACTTATTTATTTATCTGCTCTGCACTTATTTATCTGTCTATCTACTTCTGTTTCTCATTTTTGTTATCTTACATTATACCATATTATTCTTTTGTATGAGAATATTTGTTAGGTAGATGCCCTTAGAGGTATTTATTTATTTACTTATTTATTCATTTTTTCATTACTTATTAATTTTTGTTATATTGTATTGTTGTTCTATCTTTATTATTTCTGATTACGTAATTATCATTCTATACACACACACCCACACACACACACACACACACACACACACACACAAACACACACACACAATCACACAACACAACCTTTGCCCCCTCTGTGTGTAGTAGATGTAAGAAATCCTCGGGTTCACACACGTTATGGACACAGCTAACTGACGTTTGGTCCAAGGTATTTAGACAGTAATGCAACAAAATCGTGGTACCTAACCCCCCTTTGTTCAGCCTCCGTTCAACTAAGAAAATGCCAGCTATAGTGTGGCATCACTTTCACTACTCATGTTCCTCTGGTTTTTGCTTTTTTTTTCTGTCACAGACATTTTGTTATGCACTGTATTTGCTGTACTGACTTCTTCATGTCTACAGAAAATTTAACAAAAACATTTGAAAAAAAACGATATATATTTGGATTTCTTTTTTAGGCTCATTAAAAGGATGGCCAGAGACTGACAGGAAAGGTGAAAGAAAGAAGGGGCATGACATGCATAAAAGGGCCACAGATTGGAATCGAACCCTGGCTGCTTCAATTAAAAGAAAAAATATAACTGAAAGTGAATGGACTGAAATATTTTCTTGAGGAGTTGAGCCCTTTGACAGTGCACTACACAAAATACACATTGTAGTCATTACTGAGTCACAGCGCACTATTTTCGATTCATTTATGGGGCAAGATAGGGTCTAGTCAAAGTCAAGAACCTAGATGCCTTTAGACTGTGAGAGGAAACTGGGCACTGAGAGAAAAGTCAGTAGAGGTAAATGAGAAAAATAGGATAAAATCAGAGCAAACAGGCAAATAAATATTCCCTTGTCTAGCTTGCTATTACTTTCCGGGTACTAAAATGAACCCTCTTTTGTTGTTACTAGCTCACTTGGTGACTTTGAGGAGGTACAATATGAGGGTGACACTGAGGTAAGAAACACAGTAAGGTGCCTGATTGTGTAGAAGAGCCTTTGAGAAAACTGGGAGGAAAAAGCAGTTTATTGATGAGCGATCTGAAGACTCGTGGAAAACTGAGTTGGAGCAGATACCTGTGTGGTGAGCTGGTACTGCAGCTGTTCCAAAGCAGACAGTTGGCCATGTTGGTCTCCTTGTTTCTCTGTGGAGGAATCCCTCTCTGGCTCCACTGGTTCTGTTAGACACAAAATAGTGCTGGGTGTCTGTGAATGCTTTCCACTCTGCTAATCATGCTTCCTATTGTTCTAGCTCCTCCATCCTGTCATAACTGAGGATGTTACAATTCTTTAAAAGGTCTATGGTTATTCATATTTATTTGTTAAAATATATATATAAGATCTGTGTAGAATTTGAATTATGAATAAGAAGACTCTTTCTGACTTATTTTATAGTCCAAAGGCTTTTTTTTTCTTATTCTTTTCTTATTTGCATTGTGGCTCATTCAGGGAAACACATATTTTAATGGTCTCCTGGTATTCTATTAGAATAATTCCCTGGTGCTGTAATAATAGGGATGTAAATGCATCACAAGGCAGTTAAAAATTAAAAACAAATTCTGTGAAATTCAAAGTGGTGAGATAAAAAATGAACCACGATACTCTTTTTGAACAGCAGAGGGTGTAATCTACTTTTTTTTTAAAACTTATTTTATTCAGTATCAGGAGGAAACTGATCACATACAGTTGAACCTTCCTTGACAACAGAGCTCATTCAACCTTTTAGAAGTAAATCAAAGTTCTTCGGAGGAAAAGTACATTATTTCAAGAGGAAAGTGTCAGGGAAGACAGGAGAGAAAGATGAATAGAGAGACAAAGAGAGAGAGAGAAAAAGAGAGCAGGGAGAAAGGCAAATGTTTGTATATGCATTCTTCTATCCAGTCAAGTACAGAATTACAGATACCTATCTCCACACAAAAATTGTAACTGTGCAATCATTTTTTCCATTATGTACACCTGTCTCAGTCTTATAATCCATTGTTCCACGGTAGGTGGTTGACTTCCTAGGCAACACAACTTTTAAAATGACTGTTATCTCGTTTTGAATATTCTTCCAAAAATTCTCAAAACTTTGGGATTGCCCAAAACTTTGGGATTGCCCAAAGTTTTGGGCAATCCCAAAATGTGTATGATCCCTGATCATTCCACATCCTCTCCAGCATAATGGTGAAGACCCTTGAGTGAACCCAGACACCACATCTTTGATATAAGAGGTATCTCCTGATTCATCTAGTTGCAACACTTTATATATATTATATACTTGCTTTTTTCCCAACAAATTGCTTTATATTGTATTAATTAAATACTCTCTCAAGTTTGTTGGATGTCTTCTAATAGCTTCCCACTCAGTGTGTGTCATAACATAGTGTCTTATCTGAAAATATCTAAAAAGATCCTTCAAGGGCAACCCAAAACCTTTTTGCAATTGCCCAAAGGATTTCATTTGATCACCTCCCATTAATTGGTGTATGATAACAAGACCAGAGTCAGCCCATCTCTTAAAGCCTCCATTCCACAAAGATGGACAGAAATCTCTGTTATCTGTTACTGGCATGGCCCTCGATATAGATCTTGGTCCTCTCCCATTTTTCCTGACATCATCCCATACATTTAAGGTGGAGCATCTAGTATTGAATTTTGTTCAATCCCTACCAATCCAGTATCCAAATCATTTTTTAGCCAGTGCACCAGTATTCGTAGTTGGGCTGCCCTATAGTAGTTTTTAAAGTTTGGAAGGCCAAGCCCACCCTTGTGTTTTGCTAACAGAAGTGTTTTGAGCCTAATTCTGGGTCTCTTTTTCTGCCAAATATATTCTGTTAAAAATGTATCTAACCTCTTAAAGGTAGTGGCAGGTACAGGTATAGGCAGGGACTGGAAGAGAAAAAGAAATCTAGGTAACACATTCATTTGAATTGATTGTACTTTCCAAATAAAGAAAGGGGTAAAATTTCCCACCTAACCATGTCTGATTTGATTTGTGTAATCAATTTTTCATAGTTTTCATGATATCAATAGTTGGTCCTAGGAGTAAGCATTATTCCTAGATACCTAAATCCATTCCTAGCCCAATGGAAGGATGTTACACTATCATCATGGGTTCTGATTTAGTCTTGTTTATCTTATAGCCCGATTCCCCATAATTTCTTAAACCATTCATTATGACTGGAGTCTAAGGGGTTTGTAATGTAGAGTAAGATGTCATCTATGAATAGCGAAATCTTGTGTGTAATTCCTTTATGATCCATTGTACCCTATCTGAGGATTAGATCTAATCATTGCCGCCAGTGGCTCTATGCTAATCGCAAATCTTGAGGAAGACAAAACATCCCCTTGACATGTCCTTTGTATCTAAAAAAATTGGGAGCAGTGGCCATTGACCCTTACTTGAGATTTGGGAGTTTTGTATATAATTTTTGTCCAATTAATAATTGTGTTGTTAAATCCCATAGGTCTTAGTGTTAGCTTAAGATATTGCCAATCAGCTCTGTTTCAGAATCCAGGCTGAGACACATTGATGGTTCTAGTCTGGATCCAGCTTCTGATTGAAGATTTAAAGTTTTTCTAATGTTTTTCATATCCTGGCATCCAGGGATGAACCCTGTCTGATCCCGGTGAATGAGTTTTGCTATGTATTTCTGAATTCTTCTATTAGGTATAGATGTCAGTATTTTAGGGTCATTACAGAGAAGGCTTATCGGTCTATAGGCACTGCATTTTGTGGCATCCTTGCCCTCTTTGTATATATGACTAAACGATAGCCTCAGACCAGCTTCCTGGCGGGTCTCCCTCAGACAGGTCATAATTGTAAACCTCACATAGTATGGGTGATAGCTGTTCAGAAAAATATCAGTTTATAAAACTCACCTGGAAACCCGTCTGTGCCCAGTGATGTATTATTTTTAAGCAGCCTAATAGTGTCTGATATCTCTTTCTCTGTGATGGGAGAGGATAATTCATCTGTTAGACAGTTTCGGGAGGTTAAGACTATCTAGAAAGTTTTCAATTTTTTCATCCTTGTTTTCAAATTCTTGTGCTTTATAAAGGCCCCTGTAGTATGCTGCAAAGGCATTAGCAATTTCTTGTGGCTGCATTACCACTGAATTTGTGATTGGATCTATTATCCTTGGGACTACCCGCTTGACTGTATTTTGCGGAGCTAAAATGCCAACAGCTTACGTGCCCTATTTCTCATCTCATAGTATGTCCGGCTAGTAAATCTAAGAGCGCCTTCTGCTTTATATGTCAGCAGGTCATCCAGTTTTTGTCTACATTTCTGTAGTGTTTTAAGATTTTCTTCATTTCTAAATTGTTTGTGTTTTCCATCTAGTATTTAGTATCTAGTATGGCCATAGCATATCTGCCATTTTTCATGGTGAAATAGACAGATTTATGAAACAGAATAGCTACTCCTCTCGTCTTTCCATTTTGGCAGGAGGCACTATATACCTGGTCCACCCATTCTCTTTTCAGTTTCCTATGTTCGATTGATGATAAACGGGTTTCTTGAATAAATGTGATGAAACATTGCATTTTCTTTAATTACCAAAAAAAAATTTTCCTCTTGATTGGATATTAGTCTCAGTTTGTGTGAGTCTTATGTAGAACCTAGACCCATGTTTCATAATATATGAGCTTGGCACATTTGTCAAGGAATATAAGATACAAAACAAAAAATCTGAACATTTTCCTATTCACTTGTAAGGGAGAACTCAGAACTTTCAATGCTCCAACAGGCTGTCTAACATAGGTTACCATGACAACTAGCTCCCAGTATGTAATGGGCAGAGAAGTGCAGCTGTCAATCTCAGGGAGTACTGCACTAAGTGCGAGTGTAGCCATAAGAGTATCATAACCTTTAGGGAAAGCCTTTGCCTTAGAACACAGGCTATGTGTGATCCACCTTTGGCCCAATCTCTGACCACAAAACTTCTTGAATACAAAATCAGGGCTCTGAACATTTCAATTTTCCAACAACTTAAGATATACAATTAAAATAACACATATAAACCGCATAACAGTTCTCATGTCCAACCTACTGTACACTTGAGGTGAGTTTGTACCTAACTGTTTTAGTCATCTTCATCATTCTTAGGTGCACTGTAAAGCCCTCTGAGGCAAACCTTGTTTTGTGATAATGGGCTATATAAATAAAACTGACTTGACTTGACTTGAGGTGTCTTCAGATCTACACCAGAGAGTGACGTCATGGCTCGTTTCTTTTGCATGTCCTGTCCATTTCCTTGTATTTGCCATCTGTCCCACAGCAGCTCTCTCTGTAGTTGCTCTCTCTCATTGATTTGGACATTAATTCCCAGCTCTTTCAGAGTGGAGACTGCATCCACCAAAGTCTCAAACACCTTCTCTCCTGAATCTGTGATGATCCTAAGCTGGGCTGGATAGGGACACTTGGCATGGATCCTCTTTCCTTTCAGTTGTTTATTGACCTGGTGTACCTGTCCCCTCTTCTGCTGCAGATCTGGCGAGTAGTCATGATCAAAATAGATCTGTTTCCCCTGGAATATGACTTGCTGTCTCGGTTTGGCCATCAGAGATCTGTGTGCTCTCTCTATCTTGATTTTCAGCTCCAGTGATACATTCAGAGTTTTAACAGGAGTTAAAAAAGTCAAGTACTCTTTAGTATTCTTAGCCTCACATCCTTCAGGGACTTGATAAACGCGGATATTGTTGTGCTGGAGCCTGTTTTGTAAATCCTTGCATCTTTTATTTATCTCTGCATCTCTCTTTACCAGCCCTCTCGTGTCTCAGCTCTGCTGATTTCGACTCAATTTCCTTAATTTTCCCTTCCGTTTTCTCTCTCCATTTCTTTACCTAGGACATGGACTTTTCAAGTTTGTTCACTGATGCCTGGATGGAATTGTGTGCTTCCTGATTTTCTCCTCTTAGATCTTTTAACTCTTTTAGAATCGCAGACTCTTCCCTCTGGCTTCCTCGTTGTTATGGTTAATGCTAGCTTGATTAGCAAGAGCTGCTAGCGAGGAATCCTTCTTTTCTTTTCCAGAATCGGCTTGAGATATTGAATCTCTAGATATTGGTGATATTGAAAGAGAAGATGTATCCTCCAGTAAAAAATTACTAGTGGCTTATTGATTGCCTCCTATAAAGGACTGGTCTCTGTATTAATCCTATTAGATCTCAGTCACCATCAAGTCTTACTCCACAGACTGGAACACTTAATCGGCCTTAACGGAAGCTCGTTTAAATCACACATATCAAATTATTCTCTGTTTGTTCATGTTAATGATCAATCCTCTGTGCATACTGAGGTCTGCTTCGGAGTACAAGGTTCTGTGCTTGGAACCTTTTTCACTTTATATATGCTTTCCCTGGGCAACATTATTAGAAATCTCTCTGTAAATTTCCATTGCAATGTAGATAATATGCAACTGTATCTATCTATGAAGCCAGATGAAACTGATCAGTTATATTGATTACAAGCATGTCTTAAGGACATAAAAGCCTTGATGAGCTGCAATTTCCTTATATTAAATTCAGACAAAACTTAGTTATCGTACTTGGCCCCAAACACCTCAGAAACTCTTCTAAGTTATATTCAATCAAGATTTATCTTTTGCCTCCCATGTAAAACAAACTTCAAGGACTGCTTTCTTTCACTTGCAACTAACTATTATCAGGTTGCCCTAACAAGTCAAGGTACAGGGTACAAAGTACAAGGTAACTTTATTGTCATTTTTCTTAAACATAGGTTAAAAGAAATGAAATTTTAAGGGGATCCTAAATTCCTGCAACATCTTTTGGCATTGAAGGAGGAGTTGAGAGGTCTCGCAGCCTGGGGAAAGAAGCCGCTCTGTAGTCTGGTGGTTTTGCAGTGGATACTTCTGTATCTTTTTCCAGATGGCAGCAGGGTGAACAGACTGTGGCTGGGGTGGCTGCTGTCTTTCAGTATCCTTTGGGCTCTGTGCAGACACCTCACTTCACCTGAGGCTCTGTAGATGGGAACCAGTGATGTTCTGGGCAGTTTTAATAACCCTCTGTAGAGCCTTCCTGTCCTGGACTGTACACAAACCATGCCAGTTTGTGATGTTTCCAGTCAGTATGCTTTCTATTGCTCCTCTGTAGAAGTTAACCAGGATCTTGCTCTGGAATTTAGCCTTCCTAAGTTTTCGTAGGGAGTAGAGCCTTTTCTGTGCTTTTTTACCTGGGTGGTGATGTGCGATGACCATGATAGGTTCTCACTGATAGTAATTCCAAGGAACCTATAGCTGTTCACCTGCTCCATCTCATCTCCACTGTATAGACAAGGGTGTGTGTTTTTGCCGCCTTCTTTCTCAAATCAACAATCAGCTCCATGGTTTTACCGAAGTTGAACAGTAGGTTGTTCTCTGTGCACCACTCTGCAAGATTGTTGAATTCCTCCTGGTATGAACTGTCATTGTTGTTTGTAATACGACCAATGATGGTGGTGTCGTCTGCATACTTCACAATAGAGTTCTCCTGATGTCTAGGAGTACAGTCATGGGTTTACAGTGTGAACAGCAGGGGGCTGAGCACACTGCCCTGGGCACTAATGTAAAAGAGGTGAGACTGCCAAACCTAACTCTCTGGGGTCTGCACGTAAGGAAGTCCAGTATCCAGTTGCAGAGTGTTGTACTGAAGACCAGAGTGTTCAGTTTTCCAATCAGCTTCATGGAAGAGATTGTGTTGAATGCTGAGCTGAAGTCAACAAACAGCATCCTGATGTAGCTTATCATATTCTCCAGGTGAGTGAAGACTGAGTGAAAAGCAGTGGATATGGCATCCTCTTTGGATCTCTTGGTTCTGACAGCAAACTGGTGAGGGTCCAGGCTGGCAGGAATGTTGTCTTTTATATACTGTGCAGTTTCTTAAATAAATAAATAATAAATAAAATGTAACAAATGGTGTTTGTTTCATTTCTTGACTTTAAAATTTAAAGGGTAAGGCCATCCAATAAGATCACCTTAATAAATAAATAAATAAAATAATAAAATGACGTGGCTCATTCATGCGGTCCAATCACAGAGCTTAAAAAGTCAAATAAGATACTTCAGGCTTTGGATAGAATATAGATATAAACTTGCAGGTAAGATGTGTTGACAGTATTTCAAAAGATAAGGAAATGTTTTCAAAGTAAAAGCAAACAATGAAACTGAAAACTTAAATGCTTCAAACTTTTTGTGCTTTGTTTCATGGACTGACGGACCACATGATATTCCTGCCAGCTCAAGGTAATTTTAATCTGTTTTATGAACGCTAAAAGCCTGATGATATTGGTAGCTCTGCCTGAATCAATACCCTTCAAGAAAAAAAGTTTTTAAGTCCACAAATCTTACCTGGCCAATTAATTATGTTATTGTTACTGACCCACAGCTTTTTAATTGCTTTTAATTAAGCTTGGATCCTTGCACTTTAAAGAAGTGTGTGTGTGGTATTGTACCCTGTAGTCCAGCAGTGAGGACCTTGGCACGGAGGCGGTTGCCCAACTCTATCAGCTGCTGTTTCTCTCTGGTCAGACGAGCAATACAAGACGCTGCCTGCTTCAGCCTGGTATGATGGAGCGGAGTGTTGCTTTTAACACTCTGCACAGTTTTAAACAAACTGCCAGACTTCAGACCTGATGCCTGTTGCTGCCGCAAAAACAGGTTTTCCTCTTGGAGCTGTTGCACTAGCGCACTCTGAAAGGAAGTGAGAATATGAGATGATACTTGAAGTTACTGGGTTGCTGTAGCAGCTTACACAATATTTTCCATCATTTCAGATTTCAATAAACTACCATTTCTGTTGAGGTAATGTTAATACATAGATACAATATATGGGAATTGTCTTGCCCACTTCTGATGATGATGATGATGACTTCTGTTAGCTAAAAATTGTCCAACAGTCATGGATCAGCATTTAAGAGGTCAATAGCTTAGCCACACCAATGGTCCAGACAGTCACTTGCACAAAACTGGCAGGTAAACTTTAACTAGTTTATCAATAACTTCACTTAATACCTGTTCCATGAGGTTGGCGAGAACAGACTCTATATGTGTCACTCTGACTTCCTGCTTTGCAAAAGCAGAGCTGTTGGCATGCTTTTCCAGGCACAGACCACCTGAGGATCCATATCACACAAAGGGAAAAGAAAAGTAAGGCAAAATTTTCACAAAATACATGATTAAAAAATTCAAAATAACATTGTAATTGATTCAGCCACTTCCTGTGTCAATGCAGATGGGCATGTTATTAAGTAATATATAATATGTATAAATATACATGCTGTGGATTGCCCCCTCTCAGTAGGGACAGAGTTGATGCTCTAAGTGAGTTTAAGGTCATTTTCACATATGTAAGTGCAGTCTCTTGGTGTTACATTGTTTCATTTTACAGCTACTATGGCTCACTTTTTACTATGGTCCAAAGGCTGCACCATTTACAGAGCATCACGTTTCCATGACTCGCAAGTTCCGACCAGAAAAAGAAATACTGAGAAATAAAGAGAAATAAATGTGCACAATGGAGCCACAGCAACTATGGGTGGTGTTCCTGGTGCTGGTCATTGCCTTCATTATCATTTTTATGTACCACTCTCAACAAACTAGACAGTTTGAAAGTGAAACTCGGCTGCAACTTTTCAATATTGTGTTGATGCACTGGAGATGCTGAAAGCGCATATCAAGACACAGATTAATCCTCCTGAACCCTGACCTTCTCATCAGACGCAGATACCAACAAAAGACTAGCCAGGCTATGCCCGTGGTCTTAAGACTTAAGAATAGTTATAAGAAATAATATTTAAAACAAGTGTTTTTTTCATGTGTGGAGTTGGGGGAGAGCCTCCTTCTAATAGATAATTAGTTTATTTATCCCAAAGGAAATCAAGCCAGTCAGTAGCTTAACAAACACATAATACAACATATACACTACGGTGTTCTATTATAAATAGTATTATTAAGAGTTATATATGTTGTAATACATGCTGTATTACACAACATAATACACACTAGCCCTGACTGAAGTCAGTTTCCTCTGGCTAAATAAAAGGAAAAATAAATGACAATAAAATAAAAAACTCAATTCCACCACCATACTGGTTATGCTCTACAATGGGGTGGTAAGATTTTGGTGTGTGGAATAAAGGAGGCCTGTGGGTCTTGGGAATGATTATTTGGGGGGAGGGGAGAGCCCTTTCTGCTAGCCTAGAGGGGAAGGGGGGAAAGCCTATAGAGACCAGAGAGATGGGACACAGGAGGAGGGATCAGATAATGTCATCCTGGTTTGAGTATGTTTTTGACGAGAGCCTTTTTTGCTCAAACTTGTGGAGTACACCAGATAGCTAGGGTGGATCGAGGTGGATGCTTTCACACCACAAACAGACCACCCAGAGTTTGCTGGTAGCCATACCGAAACCACCTGCTCAGGAGAGTGCAGGTGGCGCCCCTGAGGACTTTTTTTGACACTGTTTTGGCATCAGCCATTTTTTTATGGAGTGGTCTGCTGGGGCAGCATCATGACTGCAGACAGGAAGAGACTCGAAAAACTAATACGGAAGGTGAGTTCTGTCCTGGGATGCCTGCTTAGCGGTGGGAGGTGGTAGAAGAAAGGAGGATGATCATCATGATCTCATCCATGCCGGTGAATGACTCCCACTGGAAAGCTCTTTAGCAACAGGCTGCTCCATCGAGAGTGTGTGAAGGAGCAGTACTGTAGGTCCTTCTTTCCTGCTACTGTCAAACTTTAAAACCAGCACTGCTCTCAGTAGACCACACACACACCGTTGTACTGTAGTGCAATTTTCACAAATGCTTTTCCAGGCACAGACCACCTGGAAAAGCAATTGGTGTATATATTCTATTCTTTACATTCTTTGCTGCTTATCCTATGCACTCCTGACTGCTGTAACAATGCAAATTTCCCCTCTGTGGGACTAATAAAGGATTATCTTATCTTTTAAGATAAGATATCCTCATGAAACTGTCCCCCTGACCTAAACAAGACATAAGTTATTGTAGCTTGCTACAGTATACATAGTAATAAATGTATTTTTTTCCCACTGAAATTTCCTGGGTGATAAAAATCATCAGCCATGTTTTGTGTAAAAGATTGCTGTCCACACCTGGTGCACTGAGTTTGAAGGAGATTGATTTGGCAGGTGGTCCAGTAGCCATCTGAGTGCTAGCTGTAGGCCTGATGGAGGTAGCTGGAGGGTCTCCGCGATACTGAACTGGATGAGGGGGAGGGTCCTGTGGTGGGTCCTGGGGAGAGGGGATGAGACCCTCCATGTCCTTCCTCATCTGGGTAACCACAGCCCGCAGGGTGCTGTTCTGCTGCT
This sequence comes from Plectropomus leopardus, assembly GCF_026936395.1. Lineage (NCBI taxonomy): Eukaryota > Metazoa > Chordata > Actinopteri > Perciformes > Serranidae > Plectropomus > Plectropomus leopardus. The sequence goes on along the minus strand of NC_142194.1, from coordinate 30,780,484 downwards.
GTAGACAGTGGATGTCTTCTGGTGCCAGAGAATCTACCTTTGGTGTGAGACCCTGTGGGTAAAAAAAAAGCCACTGAACAGACTGGTACGCTGTGTACAGTGCAATGTGCACATTGTGTCTTTTTTAACAAGTTACTTAGCCTATGATTTACCCTTGTTACTTTGGATCACAAATCTATTCTATTTCAAGTGAATATGGTCATTAAAGATAGGGCTGGATGATAATTTATCATTCAGACAAATCTTATTAAGGAGCAATTAATTTTGGTTAATTTTTATTCCCCAAACACTGATGATCCCATTTTTCCCACAAAACCGTTTTTTAGGAACAAGTAGGTAACAAGAAACACACCTTTCCTAAAGCAACTTGACATGTATTCAGCTCCAGTATCACATGGAGGAAACACTAATTCACTGCTGCGTGCAGTGTTCCCCTTTCACAGAAAGACACGGCCGCATCAATCAGCGTCCTGCCAGTAGCCTCGACATTGGTTTAGGTGCGAGGGCCTGTTCATCACTGCTTGCAGCTTTAATTGTACATTGGTTCTGGTGTGAGACAAAAGCTCAGAGGTTGACCAGTCTCACCTTCGAAGCAGAGGGATATTTTCATGCTACTCAAACACACAAGTCTTATTCAAGCATCAATTTCTTTCTGATATCAGCAAAGTTAAAGCACAGAATTCAAGACTGCTGTTATGATGCATTTCTTATTTCAGACCATGTCCCTTGGTGGTGCTTCAAGCGAAAGTGGTTGACTGATCCTAACGTTGTCACTTTCCTGGATGACCTAATAAAATACTTTTTTTTTGTTTTAAAAAACAATAACATGAATAACCTCAGCAAGTATCAGGTGGAAAGTGTTCAAGGCCTATAACTGGGGCCAAATAACCAACATTAGTAGTTCTAAAGCCAAACAGACATATCAGAAAGCAAAAATACAAGAAGAAAAATAAAGGTATTTGAAAAAGAATATTATGAATCAGGTTTTCCAGAAGTCCATCAAAGATCACTCCTGCTCAGAACTGAATATATATTTGCATCAAAAGCAATGACAAGCCTATTGCAAAAAACATTCAATGATCAGGGGAAAAACCTAGGAAGGTGCTTACATGATGTATCAAGCAGTTACAGAGTGACAGATGTCTCACTTAATTACACAAAAAGAAGCCAGAAGGCTTTTGAATATACTCCATAACCAAAGGGGGGCAGCAGATACAGGGTTACTGTCAGTGGATATTGAAAAGGCTTTTGACAAAGTTGAATGACCCTCCCTGTTTGCAGTTCTTGTGTGTTTTGGCTTTAGAGGGAATTATTGTAAATAAATAAGATTACTCTACGTGGAGCCATATCCAGAATTACTGACCAATTGTAACATTTAAAAATGTATAAGGACATTGATAAGGGAATCCTCTGTCCCCATTGTTATTTATCATGACAACCTTGATTGAAGTTAGAACCCATAATAAGGGATATGGCAAAATCTAATATTGTAGAAACTTATTACAGAACAGTGGCACAGTAAAACCTAAAATTCTTTAGACAGATGGAAAACTATACCAATGTCATTAATAGGAAAAATAATTATTCTCAAAATGAACATATGTCCTAAGATGCTGATTTAATTATCTATTCATGTAGTAATATTTTCTCTTATCGAAAGAGACTTTTTATCAGATTTAAATGGAACAACAGACGCCCCAGGTTGTGATTGTCAGTGTTATACCTACCCTCTGATAGAGTAAATGGTAAATGGACTGCACTTATATAGCGTTTTTCTAGTCTTACGATCACTCAAAGCACTTTCACACTACATGTCACATTGCCCTGTTCCCACACACATTCACACAGTGGTAGCTGAAGCTACCATACAATGTGCCGCCTGTTACTGAGTAACCAATCAGACACAGTCACACACACACTGATCAGGAGCAATTTGGTGTTCAGTATCTTGCCCAAGGATTCTTAAACATGTTGACTGGAGGAGCAAGGGATCAAACTGCTGATCTTCCAATTAGTGGTCGACCGGTTCCACTTCTGAGCCACAGCTGCCCCATCTAAGCCATGGGCTTTGATGCCCCAATCCCCTCTGGGCAGCACAGTTGAGGATGCTGATATTTAAAGGAGGATGCCCCCTTGTGAAGGTAGATAGAGAGTCTACTGCTGAGTAATGTTTTTCTCATTTACTTGCTAATGCTGATGTTAAAAACCTTAAAAAGGACACAAAAAATCCCATAGTTAGAAATATAATTGGCATGTGACACCAAGTCAGAAAAGATCTGGAGGAAGCTGCCTCTATTTTTTTTTTTTCCACCAGAAAGGTTGGATGGGCCCCTCCCTTAGCTACCACCTTATTGGGGTGGAGGGGTTTGCGTGTCCCAGTGATCCTCGGAGCTCAGTTGTCGGGGGCTTTATGCTCCTGGCAGGGTCACCCATGGCAAACAGGTCCTAGGGGAGGGACCAGACAAAGTGTAGCTCACAAGACCCTTATGATGAAGACAACAAATGGTCCAGAGTTCCCCTTGTCCGGACGAGGGTCACCTGGGGCCCCCCCCGGAGCCAGGCCTGGGGGTGGGGCTCGATGGCGAGCGCCTGGTGGCGGGGCCCTTACCCATGGGGCCCAGCCCAAAGAGGTGACATGGGACCTCCTTCCCGTGGGCTCACCACCTGTAGGAGGGGCCACAGGGGTCTGGCGCCGTGTGAGCTGGGCGGCAGCCGAAGGTGGGGACTTTGGCGGTCCGATTCTCGGCTGCAGAAGCTAGCTCTGGGGATGTGGAATGTCACCTCTCTGGTGGGGAAGGAGCCTGAGCTGGTGCATGAGGTTGAGAAGTTCCGACTAGATATAGTCGTTCTCACCTCGACGCACAGCGTGGCCTCCGGAACCAGTCTTCTCGAGAGGGGATGGACACTCTTCCACTCTGGAGTTGCCACTGGTGAGAGGCGCTGGGCACGGGTGGCAATACTTATTGCCCCCCGGCTCGGTGCCTGTACGTTGGAGTTTACCCCGGTGAATGACAGGGTAGCCTCCCTCTACCTTCGGGGTGGGGGAACGGATCCTATTTGTGCCTATGGTCCAAATGGCAGTTCAGAGTATCCACCCTTTTTGGAGTCCTTAGAGGGGATTCTTGAGAGTGCTCCTTCTGGGGACTCCCTCGTTCTGCTGGGGGACTTCAACGCTCATGTTGGCAACGACAATGAGACCTGGAGGGGCGTGATCGGGAGGCATGGCTCCCCCGATCTGAACCTGAGTGGTGTTTTGTTATTGAACTTCTGTGCTCGCCACAGATTGTCCATAACAAACACCATGTTCAAGCATAAGGGCATCCATATGCGCACTTGGCATCAGGACACCCAAGGCCGCAGTTCAATGATCGACTTTGTAGTCATATCGTTGGACTTGCGGCTGTATGTCTTGGACACTTGGGTGAAGAGAGGGGCGGAGCTGTCAACTAACCACCACCTGGGGTGAGTTGGCTCCAATGGTGGGGGAGGACGCCGGTCAGACCTGGCAGACCCAAATGCATTGTGAGGGTCTGCTGGGAACGTCTGGTAGAGTTTCCCATCAGAAAGCGCTTCAACTCCCACCTACGAAAGAGCTTCGACCATGTCCCGGGGGAGGCGGGGGACATTGAGTCCGAGTGGGCCATGTTCCGTGCCTCCATTGCTGAGGTGGCCAACCGGTGCTGTGGCCGTAAGGTAGTCGGTGCCTGTTTGGGCGGCAACACCCAAACCCGCTGGTGGACACCGGCTGAAGAAGGAGTCCTATCGGGCCGTCTTGGCCTGTGGGACTCCGGAGGCAGCAGACAGGTACCGACAGGACAAACAGAATGCAGCGGCAGTGGTCACCGAGGCGAAAACCCGGGCCCAGGCATGGGAGGAGTTCGGTGAGGCCATGGAAAATGACTTCCGGATGGCTTCGAAGAGGTTCTGGACCACCATCCGGTGTCTCAGGAGGGGGAAGCAGTGCTCTGTCAACACTGTGTATGGTGGGGACGGGGCGCTGCTGACCTCGACTTCCGGATGGCTTTGAAGAGGTTCTGGACCACCATCCGGTGTCTCAGGAGGGGGAAGCAGTGCTCTGTCAACACTGTGTATGGTGGGGACAGGGCGCTGCTGACCTCGACTTGGGGGTCAGCAGGGCCTGGGGACTCGGGCGTGGGCTCCTCTATCCCTGGGGCTGAGGTTGCCGAGGTGGTCAAAAATCTCCTCAGTGGCAGGGCCCCAGGGGTGGACGAGGTCCGCCTGGAGTTCCTCAAGGCCCTGGATGTTGTGGGGCTGTCATGGCTGACACGACTCTGCAACATTGCGTGGACATCGGGGGCAGTGCCCTTGGACTGGCAGACTGGGGTGGTGGTCCCTCTTTTTAAGAGGGGGGACCGGAGGGTGTGTTCCAACTATAGGGGGATCACACTCCTCAGCCTCCCTGGTAAGGTCTATTTGGGGGTATTAGAGAGGAGGGTCCGTCGGATAGTTGAACCCCGGATTCAGGAGGAGCAATGTGTTTTTCGCCCGGGTCGTGGAACTGTGGACCAGCTCTGGACCCTTGGCAGGGTCCTTGAGGGTGCATGGGAGTTTGCCCAACCAGTCCACATGTGCTTTGTGGACTTGGAGATGGCATTCGACCGTGTCCCTCTGGGAGTCCTGTGGGGGGTTCTCCGGGAATATGGGGGCTGTCCATTTCTCTGTATGACCGGTGCCAGAGCTTGGGCCGCATTGCCGGCAGTAAGTCGAACTCGTTTCCGGTGAGATTTGGACTCCACCAGGGCTGCCCTTTGTCACCGATTCTGTTCATAACTTTTATGGACAGAATTTTAGGGGGTCCGGTTTGGTGACCTCAGGATTGGGTCTCTGCTCTTTGCAGATGATGTGGTCCTGTTGGCTTCATCAGGCCGTGACCTTCAGTGCTCTGGAGTGTGAAGCGGCTGGAATGTGAGTCAGCACCTCCAAATCCAAGGCCATGGTTCTCAGCCGGAAAAGGGTGGTGTGCCCCCTCAGGGGGATCAGGGACGAAGTGCTGCCCCAAGTGGAGGAGTTTAAGTACCTTGGGGTCTTGTTCACGAGTGAGGGAAGGATGGAGCGGGAGATCGACAGGTGGATCGGTGCAGCGTCTGCAGTACTGTGGAGTCTGCACCAATCTCTCGTGGTGAAGAGGGAGCTGAGCCAAAAAGGCAAAGCTTTCGATTTACCGGTCGATCTTCGTTCCTACCCTCACCTATGGTCACGAGCTTTGGGTAGTGACCGAAAGAACAAGATTGCGGGTACAAGCGGCCGAAATGAGTTTCCTCCGTAGGGTGGCTGGGCTCTCCCTTAGAGATAGGGTGAGAAGCTTGGTCATCTGGGAGGAGCTCGGAGTAGTGCCACTGTTCTTCCGCGTTGAGAAGAGCCAGGTGAGGTGGCTCGGGCATCTAATTAGGATGCCTCCAGGACGCCTCCCTGGTGAGTTGTTCAGGGCACGTCCCACCGGTAGGAGGCCCTGGGGAAGACCCAGGACACGCTGTAGAGACTATGTCTCACAGCTGGCCTGGGAATGCCTCGGGGTCCCCCGGGAAGAGCTGGTCGAAGTCGCCAGGGAGAGGGAAGCCTGGGCTTCCCTGCTTAGGCTGCTGCCCCCGCGACCTGACGCTGGATAAGCGGAAGAAAATGGATGGATGGATGGAAGGTCGGATGCGGGGTTTCAAACTTGGGCTAACAAATGTCTCAAAAAATAGGAGACTAACACAATCCGGACAGTGAACAACCAATGTCATCTGAAGAAATTGACAATAAATGAAATAAATAAATAAATAAACAGAAACTTAAGAAACTCAAGTTTCTTACACAACAATAACAGTCACTAACTATCTCACCCTTTACGAACAACTGAAAAGGTGATGGTGATGACTTGTTTGGGGAAGGGCATAATCTCAATAGTCATCCATAAAGAGGTTAGAGGCATGGACAGAGGAACTTGGGAGAAGGCATGTACCAAAGCACAACTACAAACAATACACACACATCTGAAGTTACTACAATATAATTGGCTGATGCAAATGCATCATTGCCCCAGAAAAGCTAAATCAATAGAATTGTGCAATACCTGATATATGTATCAAATGCAAAAGGTAAAAGGAACACTTTCTTACTGTTTATGCCAGTGTACCCAAATAAAAGAGTTCTGGGATGTAGTGAGAAAGAGTATCCAGGACATATTATCCATTCAAATACTGGACCCAAAGCTTTTCATACTAGGCTTATACCCAGCTTATCATAACATCAGGAGGAGAAAACTTGTTTTTTTTTTTACACATGGTTCTGTGATTGGCCAAAGAGATATTGCACTCTCATGGAAAATGGGTTGGTATTCCATGTATAGGCATGCATTTCTGAATTAACTACGACTCTGTCCTTTGAAAAAAAATTACATATGCTATCAGGGGTAATCAATCACTCTTTGACAACACCTGGGGTCAAACACAGATTTAGCCCACATGATGGGCGATAAACGATAAATTAAACCTCTACTATGTCCAAATCTTTATTGTCAACATTTGCACATTAATGTGAGGTGTACTTAAACTTAGGTGTTTCACTCTACCATGTTTTCATTCTTAAAAAAAAAACAAAAAACAAAAACAAAACAACTTTGGTTTATGCATTTATTGACTCTTTATGGGGTGGCGGTGGAGGATGTTGACATGTGTATTATATCTTTGGTCATCGTACTGAGATTTTGTTTGCATGTCCAGTTTTTTGTTGTTTGTATTTTTGTTAATTTATGCAATTTTTCTTAGTATGTTTAATGATATACTGTTGACTCCTGCAACTTTTTAAGTGCTCTAAAAGATTGGATGACTGAAACGTGCTTCCACTAATTTCTGACAAAACTGAATCTCCCATTATTGCCCACAAAATTACTACCTTTTACAATTTCCAGTGTATAGGCCCACCTGCCCCCTTCACAAGACCAGCCTCTGGGAATCTAGGTGTTATATTTGCCCCTCAATTGAAATTTGGAACACCACGTAAATAAAGCGGTTCAATCTTTTTTAAAAATTCATTCATTGATTGGCTGTAATCACTTGTCCCGTAAGGGTCATGAGGGGCTGGAGCCTATCCAACTGGCACTGGGCAAGACTCGGGGTACACCCAAAACAAATCACCAGACTATCGCAGGGCTGACCTTTTTTGTAACAGAAATGTTGCAAAAATTAGACAATTATTATCACTGCCATGCCTACAGCTTGTACAAAATGCAAAACCTGTTGGCAATAGTGCATACCAAAGGCCAGAGGTGAAAGCTCTTTTGATGTCCTGGCACCGAGACTTTGAAACAATCTCCTCCCTCCCATTAGATAAGCTGAGTCTATTGACTCTCAAAAAACATTTAAAAATCCAATTCTATACATCAGCTTTCAAGGGTTAACTGTGGTGGCAACTCCAGGATTTAGTGGGCTGTTTTTGTGATTGTTGTGACCTAAAATGCCTGATTTTACAACAGCTTTTCTAAAAAATTGCAATGCAAGTTGTAATGTTTTTAAGCATTTTTTATCGTAAGAGTCTGTATTTTCCTAAAAGTTACAATTACATATGGCATCAGAATATGATTATTTTCGGAGCCAATATTGGTGTCATATAAAACGGTTATTAAAAAATCTTGGCGGATCAATGTTTTCTTTTCCCAGTCAGGAAGAGTTATAAACAACAAGGTCGACAAGTATGCAACAGGCTGACTGTAAACACAGTCATGAACAGGAAGAATAGGCTACATTACAGAGGAGATAGACACAGATGAGAGACAGACTGTGCACCCTGCAGCTCCTCCATAAGGTGAGCAATATCCCAGTGTGCCTCCTACAGCTTGATAGCAGTTGTGACACTTTAAAGTTTTGTAAAGTTAAAAAGCTCCAACAGTTATATGACAATCTGTGTCCAGCATTCTGAAGTTGTCTGTTAAATTTGTTTATATGTCTGAAATAAAAAGTGTCTTCACGATGAAAGATGTTACCAATTACCTGTTCTGTGGTCAGAAATGGCTTGACTCAATCATTAAACAAGTTAATAAACATTAGGTAAAATAAGCCTTTGGAGTCATTTGAGAAGGTTAACATGGACAGACACATAATGAGCAATTCCTCTGGGTGGCAGTGGCGCTCAGAGAGGCTGGTATGTTGGGTGGCACTAAGCCATACTGAAAGGCCATCATACCTCTTTGGATGCTCAAGGAAAAGGCCAAGGGCCAATAAAAAGACAACTCTGATGGAACTGGTAAGAGAACTTAAGGGCATCAGTGGGATTGCAAATTTGACACCCCAATGTGATATATGGGTCTATGTGTGTGTGTGTGTGTGTGTGTGTGTGTGTGTGTGTGTGTGTGTGTGTGTGTGTGTGTGTGTGTGTGCGGGGGGGGGGGCATTTTTAGAGTGATATAAGTCATGCTGTAATGTGAACTGTTTCATGTTTTCAGCAAAAGTTAAATGAGCGACCTCAGAAAGAGGGTCTGAGAGGACCATCACTGGAGAAAATGTTTTGATTAACAAGCTCTATTTTGGTGCTTTTTTAAAATGGGCCCTATTATTTTTCTAATTTTGGGATCATATTTGTATTTTGGGGTCTACTAGAAAAGGTTTACATGCTTTAATGCTCAAAAAACCCATCATGTGTCTCATGCTGCCTCTTTCTGAAACAGTCTGTGTGAACTTATGTCCCGCCTCCAGAATCCCACTCTGCTCTGATTGGTCAGCTGGCTCTCTCTATGCACATTCTATTCTATTTGTGACACTGTGATATCACATTGTTACTGAAATAAACGCTGAAACTCAAACAAGCTGTTTCAGGTGCTTGGCCAGGGCCAGGGTTTGTCCAAGCTCCCTTTGGCTTGGACTTTAGGCTGCATTTACATTACAGACCTTTTACAAGCACAAAAATGCTACACAAAACAATAAAGAAAAAGGAGAACCACTAAAAGCGTAATAGGGCCGCTTTAACATGCATTGACTGAAGTCATATTTATGTTAACAGTTATGGAATGTAACTAAGGTTCTTGTACTTGTGGTTTTTTGTGTTATGCTAGTTTGTATGCTACTTCTGCTCTTTATCTCAGTGGCAAATATTGTACTTTTTACTGCACCACATTATTGTGACAGCTTTAGCCACCCTTACAGATGTAGATGACTAATACAAACTATTATTTAACTAATATTTTATGATGTCTTATTATGGATTAATCTACCCAGCAGTAAACCCATATTTATAAACTCCACCTTTACTAGCTGTAACATTAAAGTGATGAACACATCAATGCATCAGTAATTATTTATATTATTCTGAAAAGGGCCATCCTGTATAATACATACTTTAAATTTTGGTTGGCCATTTCAAAAATATTTTGATGCAAATACTTTTGTACTTTTACTTAAGTAAAAGTAGCGACAGTGTAGAAATACTGTGTTGCAGGTAAAAGTCCTTCCTTCAAAATTCCAATCATGTACAAAATCTGAGTACTTGGGTTTTGCACTCACACACAATTTTCAGACCCAGTTTATGCAGAACAGTATGTGTACTGTTCACCTCTTCATCATCTGCAGCTTCCTGTCTGTCTGTCTCTCTATTTATTTATATATATATATATATATATATATATATATATATATATATATATGCTGTGACTCTGAGAGAGAAAGTGAAGTACTTCCCCATTGTTTCTTGATGTAGGACTTTAGTTGTTCAACAGTCCAAAGTCTCCATTGTTGTTATTTGTGCTTCATAATGGGCCACATATTTTAAATGGGAGGCATGTCTAGATGGCAAGCAATTCAGTCTATTACCTTCACTGTTTTACTACAAAGCCAAGCTGTTGCAACACATGCAGAATGTCGCTTGGCATTGTCTAACTGGAATAAGCAGGGATGTCCCTGAAAAAAAAAAAAAAAGAAAACATTGTCTGGATGGCAGCATATGTTGCTCTCTAATGTGTATATACCTTTAGGAATTCATAACACCTTCACAGTTGTGCTAGTCATGCCATTGACATTAACACCCCTCAATACCATCATAGATGCTGGTTTTAAACTTTGAGCTGCAAACAATCTGTATGGTCTTTTTCCTCTTTAGACTGGAGGACACGACGTCCCTGAGTTCCAACAACAGAAATGTGGACTCGTCAGACCACAGCACACTTTTCCGCTTTGTCAGTCCATCTCAGATGTTTGCATTGTTTCTGTACCCTGTGATTCTGCCCTGTGATTCTACCTTTTGTTCTCCTGTGTGTTGCTGCTGCCACCTTCACCTGAGTTCTTCGTTTCTTTTCCTCCTTTGCATCAGTTACTGTACATTTATTTTTATTTGTGTTTTATTTGTACTTTGTGATTTTGATTACCTGTTTGTTTTTCTGGACTTTATCATCGGAATTAAAAGCTTGCTTTTTGTTTGTACACCTGGCTACTTGTTTTTGTTCTGCATTTGGGTCCTTGTCCAACCTCACCCCTGATATGAATAATATCCCACTCTCTCCATCTCTTCCTCTCTACCCCTCTCCTTCTTATCTCAACATAAAAAAACAACGTTGTTCTAAATTAACGTGTAAAATAAACATAACTACTGTTAAGACAAGTGTCTTTTTTGACGGGGACCAGGTATTTTAATGTTAACATGCAGCTTTAAATTGAAATAGATTTTGTATGTGTAAAACATAGCGTTTGGTTTCATGTACTGTACATATGTCTTGTGATGCAGATATAATGCATTTTGTATATAGGGCCCTCAGAATGTTAGAACCAGTCCTGCTAGCTGGTGTGTCTACTGGACAAGATTCAGCTGTCATGAGAAGAGATGCAGCATGTAAGGAGAAATTGCAAAGGAGATCTCATTACAGACTTTTGCCCCATCAGTGATGAGAAGGAGTATGTAAGCAAGTAAATGGTTAATGTTAGGAACATGATTTAAGTTGTAGCCGTGTTTTGTTGTGTGTGTGTGTCTGCTGGTCTTTGGGTGCAGCCAGTGTAATTTTCATCACCATTCATTGCAGGTGTGCTGTCTCCCCTAAACTCAGTCTTCACTCAGTCTACTCATGCTTTACTTGGTACATGTTACTGCCCATCCCTGAATATTACTGCATTGCATATTACTTTTTAGTCTTGTTCCAGTCAAGTGTACATGAACATCAAGTCAACAGCCAGCCTGCATTGATGCTGACTTACATGTCACGGTCCATGTGCAAGGCTGTACATGTTCATGAAAGATGACACTTGCTACAGATAAACATTGTCATACAGAAGTTAACAACAACAACATGAGTTTGCATAGTGTAAGGTGGCTCATTCTTACCTGTACTCCTTGGTCTCTCTCAGCTTTAACAGAGCGTAGTAAGACAGTCAAATCCTGCAGCTCTTGCTCTTTCTCCTTCAGCTCTGCTTTAGCCTAATAGAGACCAACATTAAACATTATCATTATTATTCATAACATTATCAATTATTGGCCTTGGCCTTCAAACCAGCAATGCTGGTAACATTTCTATCTCCAGACCATGACAAAGCTCAATACACTCACTGCACAAACAAGTGGCAAAATGTAAATAAATCATAATATTCATATGGTAAGGCTGATGTTTCCTAGATTTTACCTGTTATTTGTGATACATACTCCATCTGGAGTCACAAATGTTTTTGTAAAACAAGTGCTCTGTGGGAAGAAGTGTTATACATGCACTACTTGTAAGCATCAAGGTGTGACTGTCTTCTTTTTGCATCATGCATTTGGGGAGGATTTATTACATTTTTAAAATCTTATTCTTCAGAACTCTCTCTCTAACTCTTAATCTTATACTACGACGGAGGATTAGGGCCATGTTAAAGAAAAAAAAAGTTGGATTTCGAGAAGAAAGTCATAATATTATGAGAATAAACTCACAGTTTTACAAGAAAAAAGTCATAATTTATGAGAATAAAATTGGAATATTACAAGAATAAAGTTGTGATTTTATAAGAAAAAAGTCATAATTTTATGAAGAAAAAAGTCATAATTTTATGAGATCAAAGCCATAATATTACAAGAATAAATTCATAATTTTATGAGAAAGGGGGCACTATATTATGGAAATAAACATATTGCCAGCAAACTACAGAACAGGTAAAAACACTGGCAACGTCCTTGGCAACCACTGTCCCCAGTGTCATGCCCATCAACTGTTGTTGATGAATTTAGTTTTAAAGGTCTTCTAATTTAAAACAAAACTAATTTTAAAGATTTTTAAACTTTTGTAAACACTCAAATTATTCTAAAATAAAATAAAAGCTCAATTTTTTTCACACAAAACCTAAATTATAATTTTAATCATTTTTTTCCTTCTTTAAACAAACTACAAATGAGCAGTTTTAGCAGTAAAAATTGAAGGCAAACTGAATTTCCCTTTTGGGGTTAAAGTGCAAGCTGCAAACTTGTCTTTAACACTGAAAGCTGCAGTAATTTCACATAACATATTTACATGAATTCATTTGTATCATATCTTTAGCAATATGCAGTGCAACTGTATCAGTAACAGCTTTCAGTGCTTTTACATCACCTGCACTGGTCTATATTAGTTACAAAGAGGGTTTACAGAACAGCATAACTTCTTCTACAGCTGCAAACAGAGCACCATCACTCCAAGTTAGAGAATGGGTAAAATTAAAGCAAGGCCGTTGGACTGGGGCACCAGTCTTTTGTTAGTCTTTGAAAATAATAAAATTAATCACTTGGGCTCAGTTACTTTGCTTCGGACAGGAATGTGTGGCACGAGCTGCGCTCTAGTATCCAAATACGCATGCACACCTGGCGCACAGTCTGTATTCAGACACGTTTCATAAAAACAAAACAATAACTATTATTATGCATTTTCAGTATTTGTTCCCTCAAATGTCCCTCTTTTGTATATTGGGGCGGATGTGACCCCCGGTCCTCCGTGAAGATTACGCGCATGGGCAGGGGGCTTTAAATTAGGAGAAATACGGGAGAGATGGGACACCGGGAGAGGGCAGGAAAAAACGGGGGGGTCCAGTGAAAATCAGTAGGGTTGGCATGTTTGCTTCAACCTCCTAAAGAGAAAGATACAGTCTACTTTGCCGTACTACGCAAACCTTGCGAATGTTTAGGCCTGGCGGGCGGTCTCTAGTCCTGTTAACATTGTAAGGAAACACTGCAGATTTGCAGCAGGTCGCTGTCCTGTCATACGGGACACAGCAGGAAAAATTTGCCTCCACTAATGCTGCTTTTTACCGACTGTTTGTGGGCTCAGGTTTTGTAAAAAAAATGCAATGTGATGTTGTATCAACTACACTTTTTACATTTAATTTGCAATTTCGCCCCTTTCCTTTTAATTTGGAAGATCCAGTTCTCACTGCATTGCAGTATTAAAGAGTAGTATTAAAGTAGTAAAGATGAGAATTTATGGGTGTAGTTCAGATTGACAACCAAGACTGGAGAAGAAATTATAATGTAACTATCTTAATTCCACATAAATCCACAGTATATACTCCTATCATGCTTCAAGTTTATCTGAGAAAAACTATGACTTATAATGGTGAAATTATCATATTACAGTTTTTAGATTAAGATAGAGCAGCAGGTCCTCAGTAAACTCAGCTGAATACAGGTGTCCACCTATTACCATACCGCACCATGTGTCTGAGGCTTGGTGTGTCACATTTGTGTCAGGCTTGCTGTATTTCCTGAAAAACAGTGGCAGTCAGTTGGAACTGTGTATTGCTTGTGTTCTAGTCAGTTCATTGTTGTCCAAGTGGATAGTTATGTAAAATTTCCTCAATGCGTTCTTGAGATATTGCGTTTACAAGAAAGTAATGGATGCAAGGTCACAGTGACCATGACCTTTGACCACCAAGATGTACTCAGTTCATCTTTCAGTCGAAGCAAACATTTGTGCCAAATTTAAAAAAAAGAAAATCCTCAAGATGTTACTGTAAAATTGTGTACATAAAGTGAGATAGAAGAGGTCACAGCAACCTCAGCCTTTGAACTATGACCACCAAAATCTTACCTGTTCATTATTGAATCCAAGTGGATATTTTTACAAAATATTAAGTAAATCTCTTGAGCCATTTTTGAAATATCACGAAAATGGTATGTACAGATGGATGAGCGTAAGGTCCAAAAACTCCAAAACATAATACTTATGGCCTCAGCTATCACATGGCATTAAGGCATAAAACATATATGTTCATCACTGCAACATCTTTAATTTTAAATTAGATTGTGTTTGCAGTAGGGAAAAAGGATTTGTGCTGCTCTGTTCATTGACCTACATAGACAGTATCATGTCTTTATACACTCTATCATTCCCTGCTTTTATAGATTGTTAACTATTGGATGTGACACTCATGCTTTTAGATAGTTCCACAACCGCCTCTGTGATACTAAGCAGTGAGTAATAGCGGGCAAAGTCCAATCTGTACTCTTATCAATAACAAAACATGCAGGTTTGATTTTAGGACTGAACCTTTACACAATTTATATGAATGATATTGTCCTGGCTTTAAACACCTGTTAGGCCATCTGTATGCAGATGACACGATTTTATATTGTTGGGCTGATTCTATACAATTAGCTATTGACAATCTGCAGCTGCCTTTTAATATTCTTCAAGAGGCACTCATTGATCTTAAACTTATGTGTGTTATTAACAAAGCGCTCTCAAAACAAACTACCAACTGACATAAGTTCCCTATTTGACCTCAAGGTAGGAGCTTATCAGACAAGCTCTTAGAATTAGATTACATTTAATGGTCCTCGAGTCAACTCTGAAATCGAAAAGACTGCTGTCAGATTATTCTTTAGGTATAACGTACATCACACTTAAAATACAGATTCATTGATAACATTATTAAATTTCAGAAATATGCTTAAATCTTAATGTTTTTGTATGTATTTCATTTTTAATTAAGTATTGTTTTTAACCAATGTTTTCATCCTATTGTTGCTTATAAGTTATTTTTGTTTTATTTTGCATAATGTAATCTTGGCATATTTAAAAATCCACTTCTCAATATATTCAAGCACATAAAGTTTGAATGAATGAACATACAGAGGCAATTACATCCACATTTAAAGACCAACAAAAGGGAAACTCAACTATGAATATGCATCAGTAAATCCACATGCACTGTTCGGGGAGGCATTGAATGTATGAGAGGCTGACCTCGTCTCTAGCCTGGGTCAGGTCTTGTATTAGCTGTTCATTCTGAAGAAGGAGCTGGGCTTTCATGTCCTCACAGCGTCTCTGCCACTCCAGCTCCACCTGGACCTGTATCTGTTCTAAGGCCTTCTCTCTCTTCAAACCAGCACTAAGCTGCTGCTTGTAGCTGATGAAACACGCACAAACACACAAACACAAACACACACACACACACAAACACACACCTTTAACAACTCAAAAGAACTAGGCTAATTCTATTAGGCTAATTCATATCTTCAAAGCTACACAAACACACATTTAAACACTCTCCACTAATTCGTGTTACCATGTAACAACAGCTGGCACTGCTGTAATAAAGAGAGGAAGAAAATCAGACACTGATTGAAACTTCAGTGAATATTATATGCTACAGTGTCAGACCTGGTGCTGACATTTTTTCACACGCTTTTTAAACTATTCTTTTCAGCTGAGCTTGGCTCTGATAGCAGCCAGAAGCTGTGCAGCCTCCAGTACTCATGCAGAGACATACATCAGAGTTGAAGAGAAGAGGATTGTGCTAAATATATTCAGTGGGTACAGCCCTAGAAAAATCCAGTCTTCCACTGTGTGATTGTTTGTTAATGTGTTGTTCTCCATTTTACATTGATTAGACTACATGAATTTTGGTCTGGACCGCAACAACAGGAACCATTTATATCAGCTCTGTAGGCAAAGGTCAAGGTGAAAAGTCTGTGACTGGGTATATGCTGACCACTTTCTGTTTCAAATTAAAAGCCCTCTAGGGGTTCATACATCACTGGTTCCTACCCTTGGGGTTCTGACCCCATTATGGGTTCCCAAGGGGGTCGTGAGGCCCTTTTCATTCTAAGGGGTGTTAAAAAGACTTTACAATTAAATAAATAAATAACAGTAGGCCTATCTCAGCATTTCATTCATTTCTGGGAAGAAAACTATATGAAATTATTATTATTATTTTAAAGTTTAAAATAATGTTTAAGATATATTTTTCTGCATTTCTACATTGCTGCTAAACAGCCTCATCCTGCAGTAGAAAAGATGGCCAAGCCAAAACAATTGACAACAACTGACAAGAAGATTGTTGAAAATTAAATACAAAGAATTCTGTGATTAGTTTCAACAACTATCAGGGAAACTCATCTCTGATAAAATATACAGATAAAAATCTGTCCAAAATTCATCATAATCGCTAATTTCTCACACTTACTGCAGTTAGGCATTTGGGTTAATTTTACAGTTTATCAGTTGTCCTTTACTGTTATTGTAACGAATTGAATATAATATAGAATTTCACTAGTCGGGGGATGTCAGTTTACTCAATTATAGTAAAAGAGTCCCTGAAGTAAAAAGGTTGGAAACCACTGTACACGGTCTAGCCATATACTAGGTTTTGACCTAGTCTTGTTTGCTTATTTTTTCTCACCTTCAAATGTCTTCACTGTAACCTATATGTTCTCTTGAGGTTAAAGGAGACTTAATCAGAGTGTTTTTAGCTGTCTCCTCCTCTCCACCTCTTGACCCTCTTTCTTTTTTTTTCAATCTAAATTTTCCTCTCACCTCTGCATCTCCTCCCTGCTTCTTTCTTGCTCAGTCCTGAGTTTGGTTTCTCTTTCCTGCAAGGTGATCATCTCTGTATCCTTGACAACCATCTCACGGAGGACTTGACTGATGTACTTGTCCCAGCCACACTGGGTTTCTTTTATCTCTTTGCAAAGCCTTGGAAAACACAGACAGAGACATACACAGAATCTCCAGTCATCTGTTTACATCATCATAGCTGTACACTCTCAATGAGCAGCCACACGCGGTACTCACAGATACAAGTTTTGGCAATATGATGATTTTCTGTTTGTTTTCTTTTTGTTTTTGTTTTTTCCAACAGTGTCTCTCTTACCTCTGGATTGTCTCATCTTTCTGTTTAATGGCCTCCTGTTGATCTTCCTGTATGCAGCATACACGTGCAGCCAGAACTTCCACATTCTCCTGTAGTTTGACCATGTGTCTCTCAGCCTTCTGCAGCTGCTCTGTGAGGGCCTGATACTGAGCCTCCAGCTGTGCATCACACTTCCTCAGAGCCTGGATGACATCCCCACATCTTGCCAGGAACAGCCATACCGTTAACATTCGGAGATACTGTATTTAGAGGACTCATGGTACCTATAAGTTCTTTTACATGCATAAGGTGACATCAACACTTGTTTTCACTGCAGCATAATAAGGACGAACAGGAACAAAGACTACACCTAATGGTGCTTTCCACTACATGGTACCAGTTCTATTCTATTCTACTTGCCTTTTTTGGTACCATCTTTTCAGTACCTGCTCTCCTGGGGTTCCAAAAACAGCTGACCGGGTACTAAGAGGTACTAAAAGGTGATGTAAAACACTGCAGACCATAGATTGGTCAGAGAGAGACGTCACCGCGTCAGTGCGTCAGTGCATCAGTGCGTCTTCAATGTGCGCCAAGCACGGAGTACTGTGAACAGCGCAAACAGCCAAGCTACTGTAGCGGCCGCAGTTTTGTAAAAATTTTTTCTTTCCCAAAATGGCAACTCTCAAGTCTATGTATATGCATAGTTCGAATTACGGGGGAGTGAAGGGGAGCTCGGCCTCCTTGAGAAGTTCAGGGGGAGCTCTAAAAAATGGTTCATTTTTGTATTACAGATTATATATTTTCTGCACATAAAGGTTCCTGAAATAAAAAATATAGAAGTAATATGTCAATGCTATGTGTTTATTTGCTCATTACATTACATTTTCGAACATCTGTCTCCACTATTTAACGTCTGTGTTTATCCCTGTCTCGCTACCTCACTGTTGTGTTTGCTGTTGCCCTGTTCCTGCTGCGTCATGCCTACCAAGATGTGTCTGCTCTATTGACATATGATCGCCAATCTCTCTTCAAAATAAGAGATTCGTCAGAGACCTTATTGCTATCTGATCGCTCATCGTTTGACCGTATTGGCGGCCATTCCTCGTCTTATCTTATGGTTTGTCTGTCTCCATTAATGAAATATGTGCTACTACATGTATCTCAGATCATCTGCCCATTTTGTTTACCTTGAAACTGTCATGTTCAGTGGATAAACCAACTGCCCCCATGTGCCACCGGTGCGCTATTTGTCCTTTGACTGCCACTCAGTTTCACACTACTTTTAATGAGTCATTTTTGTGTAGGTCCCCGCTTGATGATAAAGGTGGTCCCAGTGCCTATGAGATTTTATCTATCTTCAACTCCACATGTATGGAGATCTTGGACTGTGTTGCACCTCTTTGGACCGATGCTTTTGGACCTATCCATCCAAAAGCATTCACGCACACTCTAACGTGCTTGTAGGCATGCTGAGAGAAAATGGAAAAAAGACAAACTCACTGTATCCCACCAAATTCTTCATGGCTGCCTGTGCCTATTTTCAGAGAGCTGTCAAAACTGCAAAAACAGCCTACTTCTCCACCCTAGTGGCAAACAATAGTCATATGCCTCAAGTCTTTTTCAATGTTTTGAACTCTTTTATCAATCCTAGTGATGTGTCTCCTCTTGTACCAACACCTACTGTGTGTAATGACTTTTTACAGTTTTTATCAGAAAAGTTGCTGCCCTCAGACCAGCTCACACAGGTGCCAGGCCCTCTTTAGACATTGCAACTACTCTGTGCTTTGCTACCTTTGACCAGTTTGAGCCTCTGTCCCTCTCCCAACTCTGATTTAGTGCATCTGCCCCTCAGACACCATTCCCCCTCGTCTCCTCTGAGAAGTTTTTGACTCAGTTGGAGCTAGTGTTCTGTTGCTGATCAACAACAGTCTTAGCTCTGGCTGTGTCCCCATAGCTACTAAACATGCTGCTGTCAAACCCTTAATTAAAAAGAAAAATCTTGATCCCTCCAACTTCTTTAATTTCAGGCCTAGATCACAGCTTCCCATTATATCAAAGGTTTTAGAGAGAGCAGTGTATGTCCAGCTGCAGTTAACCCAGCACAACATTCATGAAAAGTTTCGGTCTGGCTTTAGACCCAGACACAGCATGGAAACTGCACTGCTAAAAGTTTTTGATGATTTGCTTTTAGCTGTTGACGCCGGTAGTCCTGCCATCTTGATGCTCCTAAACCTGTCTGCCGCCTTTGACACCGTAGACCATGAAATTCTCCTACAGCGTCTTAAGCACTATGTAGGCATCATCGGCTCTGCCCTCTGCTGGTTCAGGTCCTACCTGGCAGAGTGGACCTTCTCTGTGCGGTTAGGCCACATTTCCTCTGATGTGGCCCCACTGACCTGTGGAGTCCCTCAAGGCTCCATCCTGGGTCCTATTCTTTTTCTCTTGTATAGGTTGCCACTTGGGGATGTTTTTCAGAAACATAACATTTCTTTTCATTGTTATGCAGACAATGTCTAAATTTACATGCCACTAAGGTCGCTAGGCAAGGACTCTTTCAGACTTTTCTTGAATGCCTTAGCAAAGTCAAATTATGTATGAGTGCAAACTTTCTCAAACTCAAACCGGACCGCTTTCGCATTGATTTTAAACTTTTTTTTAATCCTTTTTAAAGCCCTCAATGGTCTTGCCCCTCTGTACCTGTCTGAGCTCCTGCATCGTCACTCCCCAACCAGAGCATTAAGGTGATCTGACCAGCTGCTGCTGGAGGTCCCCAAAACCAGACAGAAGTCTAGAAGGGACAGGGCCTTCATAGCGGTCGCCCTCAGACTCTGGAACAGTCTCCCCCTCTATATTAGAACGTCCCAGACCCTACAGACTTTTAAATCATCCCTAAAGACCCACCTCTTTTCCCTGACATTTCATAAATGAACACACAAGTCACAGGCACTGCAGTTTTTTCTACTTTTACTGTTTTTATTTCACTGTTTTATTTTCTTGTTTTTATTATAATCTATCGATTTACTTACTTTTTTTTATGTATCCTATGCACAGCACTTTCATCGACTGCTGTCTTCTTAAAGGTGCTTTATAAATAAACTTGATTGACTGATTGATTGATTGATTGATCCCTGCTGCGCAAATCTGTGTGTGAAGCGGTGCTGCGCTCAACTTCCTACATTTACGTAGTCACATGAACTCCTCATCATCTGACAGAAGGGACAGAGAGAGAGAGAGGAAATGTTACTGGCGGGTATTAGTAAAATCTTTTTTTGCAGTAACCCTGTTATTGACTTTTGACTGACTTTATGCATGTGTCATGTTTAGTGGTACCCACGGGAAAATAGGGCTCCCAAATCAAAGTCAAGTAAAGGAGAAAAGAGTAGCCGGTACCATGTAGTGCAAAAGCGCCATTAGTGAGGCTGCTGGGGAGCTTTAATTGGATATTTGCCATGTTTTAAGTGGATATCCAGTTAGTTTTGATGGCAAATGCAGTCATTTGAGGTAATAAATTGAATCTGAGGTTTTCTGAGTTTTCTTCTCGCATAGGCTTAATTACAGTACATTGTGCCTGAGCTCCAGATGCTCAAACCCAAAATACTCCTAAAACCTGCCCAGCACATGGTGTGTTTGGCCTCCCAAACACACCACAGCTTTGTTTACAAAAAGTAATGGCGTCAACTTTCTTCACTATTCAACAAGAATATCAAAAAAAAAACCCCACCCCATAAATCCAATAATACTAATGTGCTATCAACAACAAACAGGCCTTACTGTACTGGAAGCTGTGTATCACCTACACAGCCAACAGCTATTAATTTGTCGGCCAAAACAGCGTCAACAGACATAAATAGTTACTCAAGGATGATCTGCCTTCTCTGTCTGCTGGTTGTATTTTCCAGTTTGTCTTTGTGATCCTGTAGAAGGTCTCCAGTGAGTTTCCAACCAATCACAGTTTGCTCAACTGTCATGGACCTGCTGTTTCTCCTCCTCACCTACTGCCAGTAGTTTTCCACTCACCCTCCCTCTGCTCTGCTCTACCTGTTAGCCACGCCCACTGCTGCAGTCTGCTCTCCCCACAGCTGCAGCCCATCACCAATCAACTCAGTATTTAAGACTCTCCAGCCCGCTCACACTCTGCCAGATTGTTCCTCTGCATTATGCATGTCTTTCCAGCGTTTACCTACCAGATCTCCCGTTGCCGACTCTGCCTGTTCCTGACCTGCTCTCCTCGCCTGACTCCCCATGAACCTACCTGCCTTCTGTCCTCGACCACGTGCTCAGTTTCGGCGTACCGGAAATCTGACGGCTCTCCTGGTAAAGACTCCTTCACTCGGCTTTGACGTTTCTTAAGCCTGATCCCTGTCGGTGCTGTTACCTCCGCGGACGGACCTGGTTACCGAACCCCTGCCTGCTCCCGACCATTCCTCTGCTCGATCCCCGTTGGCGTTCCAGCACGTGTTGACGGCTCGTGGAGCTACGGGGTTTCCTCCTCGCCAGCCACAGTGGGTACAAGCTTCGTTTCTTCGCTTCGTGGGAAACCCAGAGACATTGCTAGGGCTGTCCGCTCAAAGAACGAACTCTCTGCCTGTCAGCTGAACTTTAATTGTGTTGGTTTAAATAAAAGTTATTACCAACCAAAAGAGCGTTTTGGTGTACTGCATCTGGGTCCTAAAACCACCCGTTACAGTACAATCTGGCCAAACATGGACCCAGCAGACTCCAGCGCTCTCCAGTCCCGCCTAGCCCGTGTTGAGGGGATGCTTCAGCAACACGAGGCTCAACTAACTTCCAACGCGGCGGAGGCTCGCCAGTCCGCCTCGGCGCTCGAACGGGCGCTAACTCTGCTGGCTAATCAGGTTCAACAGATGGCAACCTCGTTGACTCAGCACACTGCTCCTGCTCCGAGTCCAGTCGAGCTTGCTCCCGTTCCTACGCCACCCCCAAGCATCACTCACGAACCCCGGGTAGGGGCGCCGAAACGATACATCGGGGATCCAGAGGGTTGCAATCCATTCCTGACTAACTGCTCAATCCTGTTCGCACTGCAACCACTCACATTCGCCACAGAAGGAGCCAAAGTCACCTTTACCATCAACCATCTCACTGGTCGAGCACGCCTGTGGGGAACAGTGGGAGAGAGGCATGCCGGCTTGCGTGTCTTTTCCTGCTTTCGCTGAGGAGCTTCGTAAGGTTTTTGGACCGGTTCCTGTGGGTCCTGACGCCACCGGGGGACTCCTGAGTCAGCGGCAGGGCAACCGGACGGTGGCCGATTTTGCCATCGAGTTCAGGACGAAGGCTCGACAGAGTGACTGGAACTCGGCGGCCCAATGTGACGCCTTCCTCAATGGACTAGCTCCTTATATCAAAGATGAACTGGTCTCATTCGATCTCCCTTCCTCACTAGACGGCCTAATCGAACTCACCACACGATTAGACCGACGCATCCAGGCGAGGAGAAGGGAGCAGATCCGGGAGGGTGGTGCTCGTCGGGGTCAGAACGTCCTGCATGGGCCTCCTGCACTCGTCAGTCCTCCTTCAGACCCAGTTATGGGAGGAGCGGAACCCATGCAGTTGGGACACACCCAGCTAACCACAGAGGAACGGGAGAGACGACGACGGGGAAACCTGTGTCTCTACTGTGGACAGGCCGGTCACTTCGTTTCCCGATGTCCAGTAAAAGGGCGGGCTCAGCAGTAGAGGGGGGCATACTGCTGAGCCGTTTTCAGAACTCTGTCCCCAGTCCCCTATTCCATGTCCAGCTCCAGCTTAAAGAGGGTTCCCACACCCTCGCTACATTTATCGACTCTGGGGCCGACGTCAACCTGATGGACAAGGAGCTCGCTCGTCAGCTGGGGATGAAGCAGGTTCCTCTTCCTCGTCCTCTGCCGGCCAGCGCCTTAGATGGTCATCTCCTGGGAACGGTGACTCACCAGACGGCTCCCGTTCCCATGTTACTGGCTGGGAGTCATCATGAGACCATCCAGTTCCACATTCTGGATTCCCCGAGACTGCCATTGATCCTCGGGTACCCTTGGCTTCGCCGTCACAACCCGCATATAGACTGGTCCACGGGTTCGATTTTGTCTTGGGCTCCTTCCTGTCAACAGATCTGTCTACAGCGACCAGTTTCTCCCACGCCATCCACCAGTTCCGGCTCTGTTCCAGACCTGTTCATGGTGCCTGCAGAATATCTCGACTACTGCGAGGTGTTCAATAAAGCCAGGGCCACCTCTCTGCCTCCGCACCGAGCCTATGACTGGGCCATCGACCTCCTGCCTGGCTCGGTTCCTCCCAAGGGTCGTCTCTACTCCCTGTCTGCACCAGAGAGAGAGGCCATGGAGACATATATTAAAGACTCGTTGGCCACCGGAATCATCCGGCCCTCCTCGTCTCCTGCAGGGGCTGGGTTCTTCTTCGTGGGAAAGAAAGATGGTTCTCTTCGACCCTGCATCGACCACCGGGGCCTGAACGAGATCACCATCAAGAACCGTTATCCTCTCCCTCTCATCGCCTCGGCCTTTGAACTGCTGCAAGATGCCACGATCTTTACCAAGCTGGATCTACGCAACGCCTACCATCTGGTTCGAAATCTGAGAGGGAGACGAATGGAAAACGGCCTTTAATACTCCCACTGGTCACTACGAGTATTTGGTGATGCCGTTCGGGCTCACTAACGCCCCAGCTGTCTTCCGAGCCCTAATCAACGACGTTCTCAGGGACTTATTGAATAAATACGTCTTCGTCTACCTCGACGACATCCTGATCTTCTCTCGCTCTAAAGAGGAGCACATCCACCATGTCCAGACTGTCCTGCAGCTCCTCCTAAAGAATTCCCTGTTTGTAAAGGCAGAGAAGTGCGAATTCCACGCCAGTTCTGTTTCCTTCCTTGGATACATCATTGGACACAACCGAATGGAAATGGATCCTGCCAAGGTCTCTGCTGTTTCCTCCTGGCCCATTCCCGACTCCCGCAAGCAGCTGCAGCGTTTCCTGGGGTTCGCCAATTTCTACCGCAGGTTTATTCGTGGTTACAGTACGGTGGTGGCTCCTCTCTCTGCCCTCACCTCATCCAAGGTGCCATTCCAATGGTCCCCGGCTGCTAACGAGGCCTTCCAAGACCTAAAGAGACACTTCAGTTCGGCACCCATTCTCCTCATTCCCGACCCCGAGAGACAGTTCGTGGTGGAGGTCGACACCTCGGATGTGGGAGTGGGGGCCGTTCTCTCTCACTGCTCGGCGGAGGATGAAAAGCTGCACCCCTGCGCCTTTTTCTCCCGGCGTCTTTCCCCTGCAGAGAGGAACTATGACATTGGAAACCGCGAGCTACTAGCGGTCAAGCTGGCGTTGGAGGAGTGGCGCCATTGGCTGGAGGGCACCAACGTTCCCTTCTTGGTGTGGACGGATCACAAGAACCTGGAATATATAAGATCTGCCAGGAGACTGAATTCTTGCCAGGCTCGTTGGGCCCTGTTCTTCACTCGTTTTTTGTTTACCCTCTCCTATCGCCCCGGCTCCTGCAACGTCAAGCCTGACGCACTGTCCCGACAGTTCCCGGAGGAGGAGGGGGACTCGTCTCATCCTGACAGCATTCTTCCCGCCTCTCATCTCCTGGCAGCTCTCACCTGGGAGATAGAGGAGCGGATAAAGTCTGCGTTGGAGGACCAGCCGGGCCCCAGTTCCTGCCCTCAGGATTGTCTGTTCGTTCCTCAAGAATTCAGGTCCGAGGTTCTGCAGTGGGCCCATGCTTCCCGTCTGACCTGCCATCCAGGGGTCTCCCGCACTAAGGAGGTCCTGCAACGTCGGTTTTGGTGGGCCACCCTAGACGAGGACACTAAGAACTTTGTCAATGCCTGCCCAGTTTGCAATCAGAGCAAGACCTCCCGCCAAGCCCCTGCCGGCCTCCTGCGCCCACTCCCTGTACCTCATCGTCCCTGGTCTCACATATCTCTGGACTTTGTTACCGGTCTGCCACTGTCGGAAGGAAACACTGCCATCCTGACAGTGGTAGACCAGTTCAGCAAGATGGCGCACTTTGTGCCTCTACCCAAGCTGCCCTCTGCCAAGGAAACCGCTGAACTGTTACTATTGCATGTCTTCCGACTACATGGCTTCCCGACGGATGTGGTCTCCGATCGGGGTCCCCAGTTTACTTCGGCATTCTGGAGAGAATTCTGTCGGCTCCTGGGAGCATCCACCAGCCTGTCTTCAGGGTACCACCCACAATCTAATGGTCAGTCAGAGTGGCTAAACCAAGAGATGGAGACAGCGCTGCGTTGTATGGCCTCCAACCAGCCCGCCTCCTGGTTGTCACAGCTTATGTGGGTGGAGTACGCACACAACACCCTGGTCAGTTCTGCCACCGGGCTCTCACCATTTCAGTGTGCGTACAGCTTCCAGCCTCCCTTGTTTCCTGACCAGGAAAAGGAGACTGCTTACCCGTCGGTAGAGATGTTCATCCGCCGTTGTAAGCGTACCTGGTCCCAAGCTCGGTCTGCACTCCTGCAGACCGCCGCTCGCTACGCCTCTACAGCCAACCGTCGCCGCTCCCAGGCTCCTCCGTACCAGGTTGGACAAAGAGTCTGGCTGTCCACCAAGGATCTTCCCCTGAGGGTGGAGTCCCGAAAGCTGGCCCCCAAGTTTGTTGGTCCATTTCCTGTTGAAAAGGTCGTCAACCCGGTGGCGGTCCGCCTCAAACTGCCTTGCTCCATGCGCATCCATCCCACGTTCCACGTCTCCAAGGTCAAGCCGGCCAGGGAGTGCCCTCTGCAGCCCGCCTCTCGACCACCGCCGCCTCCCCGTCTCATTGATGGGGCTCTGGCTTACACGGTGCGTCACCTGCTTCGCTCCCGTCGACGGGGTAGGGGTCTGCAGTATCTGGTGGATTGGGAAGGATACGGCCCGGAGGAGCGTTCCTGGGTTCCTGCTCGGCGGATTTTGGATGGCCAGTTGATGGAGGAGTTCCACCGTCTGAATCCTGATCAGCCCTCCCGCGTCGTCTGGAGACGGTGTTCCTCTGCCTCTGTTCCTGCTCCCGCTTCTCCTGTTCCTGGGACGTCCAGGCTGGGGTCCTGCTCGGGGGCTTCGGCATCTCGGCTGGTGGATGATCCTCCCTCCAGTGATGACAACGCGGGTTCCGGCGTGTTGGAGGAATTCTGACCCTCCTCCTGGCCCCGGTTTCTGTGGACCTGTGTTGGGACGTCATGGGCCGTCCCTTGAGGGGGGGTTCTGTCATGGACCTGCTGTTTCTCCTCCTCACCTACTGCCAGTAGTTTTCCACTCACCCTCCCTCTGCTCTGCTCTACCTGTTAGTCACGCCCACTGCTGCAGTCTGCTCTCCCCACAGCTGCAGCCCATCACCAATCAACTCAGTATTTAAGACTCTCCAGCCCGCTCACACTCTGCCAGATTGTTCCTCTGCATTATGCATGTCTTTCCAGCGTTTACCTACCAGATCTCCCGTTGCCGACTCTGCCTGTTCCTGACCTGCTCTCCTCGCCTGACTCCCCGTGAACCTACCTGCCATCTGTCCTTGACCACGTGCTCAGTTTCGGCGTTCCGGAAATCTGATGGCTTTCCTGGTAAAGACTCCTTCGCTCGGCTTCGAAGTTTCTTCTGCCTGATCCCTGTCGGTGCCGTTACCTCCGTGGACGGACTTCCTGGTTACCGAACCCCTGCCTGCTCCCGACCATTCCTCTGCTCAATCCCCGTCGGCGTTCCAGCACGTGTTGTCGGCTCGTGGAGCTACGGGGTTTCCTCCTCGCCAGCCACAGTGGGTACAAGCTTCGTTTCTTCGCTTCGTGGGAAACCCAGAGACATTGCTAGGGCTGTCCGCTCGAAGAACGAACTCTCTGCCTGTCAGCTGAACTTTAATTGTGTTGGTTTAAATAAAAGTTATTACCAACCGAAAGAGCGTTTTGGTGTACTGCATCTGGGTCCTAAAACCACCCGTTACATCAACTGCTTATTGGCAATATAGGCTAAGTGGACTTCATTAAAACTCGACAGAAACAAAATAAAACTCACTGAAATGTATGGTTGGGGGGCACTTGGTGGCTCAGTGGATAGAGCTGGTGCCCCATGTGTAGAGGCTGTGTCCTTGCCGCAGTGGCCGCGGGTTTGATTCCAGCCTAGGCCCTTTGCTGCATGTCACCCTCTCTCGCTCTCCCTTTTACACTTGTGCTGCCCTATCAATTAAAGGCAAAAACGCCCCAAAAAAATCTTTTAAAAAAAAGTATGGTTGGTTAGTGCACTCTTCCAACCAACTTCAGTGTGGTCGAAATAAACTCTTAATTCACTGAGTAAGACATAAAATGCTCAACAGGCTGTACCTCCACTCTGTCTCTCAGCTGACGGCGAGCAGCAGCTCTCAATCATTTATCATAAGCAGAAGCAAAGTAAAATCACACACGCACACACATACACAAACACAAAAAGGCTATGTACTCAATCAATCGTCAAAATATTTGTCCTATAGTCCAACTGTAGTCTCAAGCACACTTTGTGCATGGGAGAAGAAACTTTCACCCATAGTAACACACACACAGGCTGGTGTGTAGCTGAATCGATCAGTACACTGTAAGAAATACTCTTGTAATATCATCTGTCTGCACTCAAAATAAATGATGACATGGTGGACATGCAGCTACTTTGCAATGTGAAACAAGAAAGAAGATTTGTTTGTGGATGCATGTAGAGCCCCCTGGACACCCAGAGGTGGAGAATACAACTACAAGTTGAGATAGCTTGTTGTTCCTCTGAGAACCATTGATGCCTCCAGTTCACAGAAGTACAGTAGGTTTTAACGCAGCCCTCAGGGACACGTAGAATAGTAGTAGTAGTAGTGACAGTAGTTTTAAACTATGTTCTTTTATGCCACACTATACCTCAAACTTGGATAGATGACCCTAATGTTGAAAAAGGTAAAACTGTCTGAATCATTCAGATTCAGATCAGGCACAATGAATTAATGAACTTAATAGAGTTCGGTTTATTTGACTTGTACATATATATATATATATATATATATATATATATATATATATATATATATATATATATATATATATATATATATATATATGCAATCAGGTATTATATATATATATATATATATATATATATATAAAATACCTGATTGCATTATTTTACACATCTTTTAGTTTGGAAATGGATAGAGTAGTGGGGATATGGCATGCCAACTTTTTAACTGCAGTGGTTCACAACAGTAGGGGAGAAACAGGAGGAGGCACAAACATTGGGTTCATCCCAATATCCCTCCTTGACTCCCCTGTTCTCTATCCACGATCACTTGACCCAGAAATTGATCAAGACTTGCCATCTTGAAGGACGTCCCATTCTCTAAATGCGCTGGGAGGCATCCAACAGAGAGAGGCGTGGAGGGTTTTCTGAGGAGTGATGAGCAAGGATACACGAGAGGGCCTCTTTCAACTGACTTCAGTTGTTCAGTATATCACTCCAAAGTTGGATACTACTAATTTCCAACCCTGATCTACCTGCAGGGGTATTGTCAAAAGAAGGTGAAAACTAGTGGTTGTATGCCTCCATTCACCTCTCAAATTGCAGTTTACATCCATGCAACATGGATGCTTCGCACACATTTCCCTCTCGGCAGGACAGAGGACAATCAATCAGCGGAGTTTCACCACCCAAGATTAGTGTCACCAATTCAGTACCTGACCAAATGGCCCCCCTTCTGTTTCTGAGATATCATGTCACTGTTGACCTTTGACCTCCTAGATGTAAAATGGCATCCTGTCACCATTATATGTTAGACATTTGTGTGAAAATTGAATTCTTGAGCTTTGGCCAAAAACATGCAATGGCATCACCTTTGACCTTTGACCTCCAACCACCAAATTCTAATCACTTCATTCTTGAGTCCAAGTGGACGTTTGTGTCAAATTTTAGGAATGAGAGCAATGCAGGGTCAAAGTGACCTTGACCTTTGACCACCAAAATCTAATCAGTCAATTGGTGAGTTTGTGCCAAATTTGAAACAGTTCCCTGAAGTTGTTCTTGAGATATCATGTTTAAAAGAGAGACAAATGAGGTCACAGTGATCATGACCTTTGACCTATGACCATCAAAATCCCATCAGTTCATCCTTGTGTCAATTTCAATGTGCTAAATTTGAAGAATGTCTGTGTCTCGCTGCCTCTCTCTTCCTAGACCACGTGCTCCTACAGCACCAGCACATGCCAGCAGCTGGCTCTGACTGCCTCACTGAGAAGAGCTTGCATTATTATTATTGACTCACTGCTTTTTGTGCTCATCCTTTTCTTTCCTCAGTTTGGTCTTCATCCATTTTAGCTCATCCTCAAGCTTCTTTATCCTGAAACAGAAGGAAGTCACAAAATCTTAAACACATGTTGACACACACATACACACTAGGTATGGGGGAAATAATTGATTGGTAGATGCATCACTATAAGGACGAGGACAATTCGGCATTGATTCACAAATGTCAATAACTGATTATCTAACTATTTAATAATAACGTGATGCTGATGGAATGAATGGGGTAGAACTCAAAAGGGCAGTGCAGTACCTCAACAATACACAGCATGGATACGCTAGAGTTCACTTGTAATACATCTTCACAAAAGGCAGCAGTTGCAAACTTTTTTAAAATTTCTTTTTTTTTTTTTTTGAACTTTATTGCCAGCCATCAATAACAAGCAATTAACAGACAACAAGTCAAAAACAAAAACAACAACAACAGCCTTGAGACTGGGCTACCCATATTGAAATATGTATACATATATATACACACATATATACCATATACAAAATCGAATAGTGATGAGACAAACGACTAGTTGAAAATAAAATAATAAAAATAATAAATAGAAACATTTCCCTTACTAATACAAAATTCCTAACTCAGATAGTCAGTGACTGGTCTCCACCTCCTTTTAAAAATCCTTACTTTTAGTTGTAACTGAGCGGTCATATGTTCCATTATGTATACATGTTTGACTTTTTGTAACCATTGAGTAATGGTAGGAGGGTTAGGGTTCAGCCAATTAATAGTAATCATTTTTCTTGCAATCATCAACAAAACATGCAATAAATAACATTGGTCTGCAGTATACAAGTGGTCAGGTAGTACATCCAGCAAAAAAAACACAGGTTCCAGGGGTAAATCCACTTCCAAAATTTTCTCCAGCTCTTCTTTGATGTTTTTCCAAAATGTCTGTATTTTTGGGCAGTCCCAGAATGTGTGTGTATGGTCGCCAACCATGCCACAGTACCTCCAACATTTGTTGCCAGAGTTGTTTTTAAATATCGAGGTTACTAGTGGCGTCCTAAAGAACCTAATTTTAACCTTCCAGTCAAACTCTTTCCAAAGCTGACTTCCAATCCCTCTGTGACATGCTGTACACATATTTTCCCACGTTTCATCCTCCACTACCGTATTTAGTTCCAATTCCCATTGCTGTTTAATGTGTAGTGTGTTTTCAGATAAATCTATCATTAATTTTTTATATATATGGGATATTTGTTTTTTGGGCAAAGCAGGTTGCTCAGACAGATGTATAAAATGCATTTCTATATTTGTGGGTTCTTTTTTAATATCTTCCCAGTTTGTATTTTTTGTAACATAGTGTCGGATTTGTAAGTACCTGTATAAATCACTGGGTGGTAGTGAAAACTCCTCTTGTAGTTGTGAAAAGGATTTGAACAAATGTCTGTCGATTAGTTGGTTTATTGTGATTAAGTTTCTTTCCGCCCATCTTTTATAGGCTTTATCATATATAGATGGTAGAAATTTATATTCCCCTACTATGGGCATTGCTCGAGATATAACCAGGGTCCTTTAATCGATTCTGTACCAAATTCCAAACCTTTAGTGTGTGTTTGATCCATATATTATTGATTTTATTTTTTTTTTTGAGACTGCTGACTAAGAAATGGGAGATTCGATAGTGGTACCCCCGGTAAGGAGTTTTGTTCAATAGCGACCCATCCTGACTTTGAGTCCTTGACAACCCATGCAGCCACAGCCCGTAACTGGGCTGCCCAGTAGTAAAGTTTTAGATTGGGTAATCCCAAACCTCCCTTCTCTTTGGTCGACATCAGTATTTTCAACCGTATTCTTGGTCTTTTGTTTTGCCAGATGAATTTTGATATCATTTTATTTAGTAACTTAAATGTGGATTGAGGTACTAGGACAGGTATGGACTGAAACAAAAATAATAGCCTAGGTAGAATATTCATTCTGACCGTCTCTATTCTGCCAAACAGTGACAGGGGGAGCACATCCCATCTCTCCAGATCATTTTTGATTTCTTTTAAGTAGTTTATCATAATTAGAAGAAAACAATTGTGTGATTTTAGGGGTAAGTACAATACCGAGGTATTTGAAGCCCTGTTTAGGCCTTTTAAAGGTGACCTTGATCATTTAACTGGGGAGGCCAACTCCCGGATACCATCATAGCTTCTGATTTGTTTGTGTTAATCTTGTAACCTGACACTATACTATATTCACTAAGACTGTGTAGGAGAGCAGGGACGGAGGTAGCAGGGTTTTCTAAAAATATTAATATATCATCTGCGAAGAGAGCCAATTTATGCTGCTTTTCGCTTCTATCTGGTATTCCTTGTATGAGTTGGTTGGATCTAATTAGTTCAGCCAGTGGTTCAATGCTAAGCGCAAACAAGGAAGGTGATTAAAGCATCTCCTGGCGGGTACCACGTCCCCAGAGGGAAAAATTTGGAACAATACCCATTTACCTTAACTCTGACCTGGGCTTTTTATAAAAAGTTTTATCCAGTTAACAAACGAATCATTAAAGCCCATATATCTGAGAGTTTGTTCTAAAAGGTCCAATCGACCTCATCGAACGCTTTCTCAGCATCAAGGCTGAGAAGCATTGATGGGGTATTCCTTTTAGCTGCTATTAATTGAAGGTTCAGGGCCTCCTCACGCTGTTCGTTCCTGTCGATTATGAATAAACCCAGTCTGATCTGATTTTACAAGTTTTTCGATATACTTTTTGTATTCTTTTGCTATTATGGCAGTCAAGATTTTGAAATCCACACAGAGGAGGCTGATTGACGGTAAGACTGAGCATAGGGTCGGATCTTTGTTTTCTTTATAAATGACACTAATAATTGCATCTGACCATGACCCTGGGGCATCCCTCTCCATTAAGGCGTGATTGTACACTCTACATAAAACTGGGGTAAGTTCGTTTATTAAAGTTTTATAATATTCTCCAGGGAAACCATCCATTTCTGGAGATTTGTTGTTTTAAGTTTGAGAATAGTTTCTTAATTTCCTCTTCTTTAATGGGGCATGTTATCGCATCTGCTTCATCTTACTGTTAATTTAGTCAGATTGACTGAATCAAAAGGAGCTTCCATTTTTCCTTTTATCAGGCAGATCCTCCTTTCATATAGCTTTTGGTAATATGGGAAGCAAATGCTTCGGAGATATCTTTTGCGTTAACATCTGATTAGTGGTTGGACATTTTATCTTACGTACTGCTCTATTGGACTGAGCCTTGCGCAGCTGAAAGGCCAGAAGTCGGCTTGCTCTATTGCCTAGTTCGTAGTACTTTCTGTTTGTAAATCGCAGTGCCCCCTCAGCTTTATAAGTTAACAGGTCATCTAATTTCTGTCTAGTCTCTTTTAATGAAGCCAATGTTTCCTGTTTTTTTGTTTGTTGGTGTTCTGTTTCTAGTCTCTTTATTTCCTTCTCCACCCCTCTGTTGAGCTAGCCTTTGCTTTTTTAACCCTAGAAGAGATAGCAATAATTTTACCCTCATCACAGCTTTGCTCCCTCCCAAAGTATAGAGGGGGAAACCATATCATTATCGTTAAATGCAAAATAATCTGCCAGCTCTTTACACATTTCTTGTCGAATAACTTTCATCGCTTTAACAATGATACATTGAGTCTCCAGTATTTAAAATGTTTACATTGTTCCAATCTCAACTTTAATGTAACAGGTGCATGGTCAGATATTGTTATTGGCTCTATATTACATTCACGAGTCCTGTACATGTCTACTCCTGATATTAAAACATGTCCAGTCTGGAGTAACTGCCATGCACCTGAGACATGAAGGTGAAGTCTTTCTCCCTAGGGTGCAGGTTGCGCCAGACATCCACCAGGCCTAGAGCATCCATCATTGCAAGGAGAGCAGCCGATTTCTTTGATATAGAGTGCGTTCCTTGTGGGAGTCTATCTAGATTGTGTTTCAGAATGCAGTTGAAATCTCCCCCTATCAGTAAAATTCCCTCTGCTTTATCTGCCAAAAGGGATGCCACTATCTTAAAAAACTTTGGACAATCTTCATTTGGGGCGTAAAGATTAAGCATTGTAATTTTCGTACCTCCAGCTGTCCCTGTAACCATCACATATCTGCCTTCCCTGTCAACTATTGTTTTTTCATGGTTAAAGTAGACTGATTTATTTATAAGGATGACAACCTCTTTTCTTCCCATTTTAAATGAGGAGCTATAGACTTGGTCCACCCATTCCCTTTTCAGTTTTAAAATGTTCTTTTCTGACAAATGGCTCTCCTGGATCATTGCTATTGAACAGTGCATTTTTTTTTAAGTTGGCTGAATATTTTTTTCCTCTTAATTGGATTATTTATACCTTTAACATTGTAACTGACAAAGTTTAGACTATCCATAAAGAAGTGTTTTGTATTTGTTGATGTGCTCTATCTCGTTGTTATCCACATATACATAAAGTCAGATAAAACAGGTATGCAGTGAAATGACAATGGCCCAAAACTAGTCTCAAGGTCAGCTTAACAATATAGAAAACATAGAACAAATACAGTATCAGTAAACTCCCATGTTCCAACTGGGATTTCTGATTTTTCCTGTTACCTTTTCAAGCCTGAAAAGAACCAGTCCTGATGTAATCTGGGCAGAGGGTGGTGACTACCTCTGTGGGATTCACATTACAGTGTCGGGCTGCTATCGTCTGTCGGTGGGACGATCGCTGCAGCTCCATATGCAGGCAGTGCTGCAACTTTAAGTTTAGTCTAAGTTCGCTCATCAACATTGTTTTGTTTTTTTTTTTTTCCTTCCAACTTTAATCGTTTGCACTCTATAAAAGAAAAAAAAAAAACTTGGCGATTTATTGTCACCCGCCCACCGAGGAGGGTGACGATCTGACCTGGATAGCACCGCTTGGCTCTCCTCCTCTGCTGGCGCTTCCATCTGTAGCTCCAGCTCTTCTTTCCACCTGTTCTCGCTCATCCACCCTGACCTGGATGCCGAGGCCCTGTAGCATCGGGAAGGCTTCTGTGTTGCCGGTAGGTCTTCTCACCAGTCTCCGTGACTGGTTTTAGGTGCCTGGGTAGATACACTTTGGCTCTAATGTTTTTCTGTTTTAGTTGTTTGATTACATCCCGATTACGCCTCTTTTTTGAAGTCTCCGGGAGTAATCATGATCAAGTAAATTTGACCTGCCTTATAGAAAGTCTGCCTTGGCCCCATGCTTGTCTCAGAATAGCTTCCTTCACTGAGTAATCCACAATTTAACAATTATGGACCTTGGACTGGCAGTGGGTTCTTCGGTTGGCTGCCAAGGACCGTGGGCTCTCTCTATTTGTATATTCTCGGGCGCCGCTGAAGAGCCGACTGAATCAGTTCCTTCATGAAGGTTTTAACATCCTCCTTCACTTCCTTCAGGTACCCGTGAAATTCTCAGGTTATTCCTTCTGATCTGTTCTGCAGATCTTCACACCTAGCCGTTAAATCCATTTCCCTGAGCAACAAGTACCGAGCGCCTCTCTCATGTCTCTCCTCGCCATGCCTTCCGTGATTAAGCACACGGCCCTCCGCTCCGTGTGGTTCGTTTCTCAAGTTTTGTCATTTCACCTTCAGTTCTTGCATGGAGTTTTCCAGCTTTGTCATGACAACCTGGTTTAATGACCTTCCAGATTTTCTTTCCTTAGCTTCTCTAGCTCAGCTAGTATTTTGGATTCTTGGCCCTGTGTGTTAGCTTCAAGTGCACCACTGGATGCTTGAATTGTTAGCTGCTTCAAATTATCACTTTTATCCTTCTGCAGCTCCTGCTTACTTGTACCTTTGTGTCTAGTAGACGATGTCATCCTGAGTTCCGCGATTCTGCCAAGTTTTTAGTTCTTTTGTTAGGGTTAAATTATTTGTAGGGACGGAGCTCAACTGTTATGCTGCGACTTCGAACATGGCGTCACCGGAAGTCAAAATTTCTTTTTTTAAACAAAATGTTTATTCAATATTTGAATTTTACATCACTACTTTGTCAGGAAATAGGTAAAAAAGAACTATCCACAGTTAGGTAAATAAATATACAACAAAAATATCAAGAAACATACTAAAAAATATCATGGCAACATTTTCATCAACATAAAAAGGTGTCTCCACAAAGTTAATTAATACAATACAATGAAAAAATGCATTAAAAGTAACCGTTATTGGTTTTGGCCAAATTCACAATGAAATCAGTACAGCACCTTCTCTCTTTGGCAATCTTAAACGTATCTCTTTAAATGGAGTTTTGCTGTTATTTTTCCACTAAGTACACTGTCATTATACTGTCTTGCCATTGAGGCAGGGTGGGGGGCAGTGGTTTGACCCAAGAAAGAATTATCACTTTTTTTGTCACCAATTAGGATATGCAGCAAGTGAACCTTGCTCTTATTCATAGCTCCATCAGGGATTGCTCCTAAAATAAAATACAAGGGCTCTAATGGTAAGCCAATATCCAAAATGGCCAATATCTTTGTATCATTCTCCTTCCTGTATGACTTAAATTTGGGACAATCCCAAAAAACGTGTGATTTCGAGCCTGTTTACAAACCCTCCAGCAAAAATTTGTGCTACTGCCATCATATTTTGATACAATGGAAGGCAGACTAAAGTACCTTGTTTTTGATTTCCATTTGAACTCTTATAGCGGGCTATTCATTACTTTAAGTCCCCCTTCACAGGTGGTAGAGCGGGTTGTCCTCCAATCGGAAGGATCGCAGTTGGATCACTGGTTCCTCTAGTCAACATGTCAAAGTATAATAGGACAAGATACTGAGCCCAAAATTGCTCCCAAGCCATGTCATTTGTTTGTAAATGTGTATGAATGTTTAATAACTGAGAAGAAGGTGTCACCTTGTACAGTAACCTTTGTCACCAGTGTACGTGTGAATGAGTGAATGTGACAAGTAGTGTAGAAGAACTTTGAGAGATTGCACGACTAAAAAAGCGTTCCAAATGCTTTTCCATTTTCCATTCAATTCTTACTCGTATGTGATGGAAAAGTTTAAAGCCGGATTTCCACCAAATACATGTGTGTTCCAGCTCCGCTCCATCACAGCAGACGGAGCAAATAGATTGCACTATAGTCTATGTGTGAATTTCCACCAGCTCCGCTGCGTTGCGGATCGACTCCATCCCAGCTCCGGCAGTCTGATCTAATCTGGCGTCTGGCAAAAATAGGAGGCTTGCGTATATGATCTGCAAGCCTCCTATTTTTGCCAGACGCCAGATCAATCCACATAAATTTGGCCGAATTTAACACAGAGCAGACAGGAAATCAGACAACAGCGATACAACATTGAAACATCTGCTTAATTTTCAGAATAAAACACTCTGTGTTTATGTCTGATCGTATCTCACTTAACTACATCAATAAAACGCCAAAATGAGCGGATCCAGGCCTGGAGTCAACAGGTCAGAGGTTTTCGGAGGTCATTACTAGCAACACAGGGAAGAGAAGTTAATTATGGAGGTTGAAAACCACAAAATTATTTATGACACCACACATCCTTTTATAAGGACAACCATAAAAAGAAAATGGTGAGGAGCAATTTATTTGGAGTTATGGGAGTGAATCGACATCACGATATTTAATCCACGGACTGAATGGAGTTTTTCTTCTGTACTGATATACTGCGCGTGATTCTGTAATGACCATGAGAACTCCTCAGTCTCGCAACTACAGCTGGTCTAGCGGTGTGCGCCGTGCCGGACTGAAAAAGCAACCAGTGGGGATTGACAGATGATGAAGCACGGAGCAAAACCGCAGCGGAGCCGTAACGCAATGCACATGCGAGCGGTGGAAATCCGGGGTAAGTTGGGCAGGGTATGGTGAGTGGGCTCTGATGTTCTTTTTCAGTTTTTTTATCACCTCTTGGACTCGCTTCCTTTTTCTTTGCAAATCAGGGGAGTAGTCCTGGTTGAAATGCTCCCTCTTGCTCTGGAGCTGGATGTCTCTTTGTTTCAATGTCTGTTACAGTACTGTTTAACACTGAAATCCAGAAATACAATAATGGATCTTGGTGGTGGTGTCACCTGTTGAGGCTCTGCCACAAAAAGTGTTAGAAATGGTTGAAAGTATCAAAATGACTATCAGAAATAATAAATAATTATAAATATATTATATAAATAGTTATTATGTTAAATAATGTGACTTAATTTACATTAAATCAACTCATGGGGCACCATTCCAGAAAAGGGAAAAATGCAAGCCAATCAATGAAATCACTCTCAGGAACTATCAATTTGGAACTCTGATTAGTAAGTAAACTAATAACTGTACCCCCCTCTATTGTTGTCCAATTATCTGACACAGGGTCGCAGTGACAGCAGGCTGAGCAAAGCACTCTGAGTGCTCTATCTTCTGCTTGGCACAAGGCAGTGCATGGCGCAGCGCAAGTGTCATTGCTAGTATCATCAGTGTGCCCCTGGGCGTGTCTGTCTTAAAGTGAGGTGTGGTCAGGTGCACTGTTGGTGGGTTGCTATTTTGAGGCAATAGAAAGCAAATGTGCCATTGATCAAATAAAAGCGAGTCTGAAGTCAAAGGCAAATGGTAATGGTAAATGAACAGTACTTGTATAGCGCTTTTCTAGTCTTTCGACCACTCAAAGCACTTTCACAGGACATGTCACATTCACTCATTCACACAGACAGGAGCCCGGGATTAAACAGCTGACCTTTTGATTAAAGAACAAACCACTCTACCTCTGAGCCGCAGTTTATTCAGGTAGCAAGATGTGCATGCATGCGGTTTAGATGTTTGGATAAGTCAGGTGGAACATTACCGTACACCCCTTAAATTCAGAGCATTCTTTGTGGCATGTTAAGTGTTGCACAACATTGATATGCGTCATGGATGACTCTTGGACATAAATGAAGGCACATTACAGGACGCAGGAAGGCTTGAGGCTGAACTGCATGTGCTGATGCCAGTTAACCCAAATATGCCAGCAGCAGCAAGCGCACTGACAGATCAGCTGCTCCTCTTGTTTCTGCTTGATTTTTACGCTGAGTGGCGAGCTTTGTTTACCCCTCCTCCTCACATCACTGTACACTTTTCTCCATTGTAAGGCCGTTCTAGAAATTCCAAAAAATGATGGAACCTGCATCGTCACATCGTCTAATGCCTGCTTTACCTTAGCTGCTTTTGGTGGATATGTACTGCTACCACAAATTATCTCCTTGTGCGCCTTCACCTCGCACACAAGCAGATCGGTTTCTTCAGCAGAACCTCTCACATCTGTCATTGGCCAAATCCATCATTTAGACCGCAGTCCGCCAATTCCTGGTGCACCTGGCTTTTAAAGGGAATGGGAGCTGATGCACAGATTGGTTAATTCATGTTCCATCCAAAACACATCCATGACTGGTGCCCAGATTATCCAGCATTTAACTAGCAAAATGGATTTTGGCACACCCTAAACACATTGCGCCATGTGCTTCAGACCATGCGCATAGATTGGCTATATAGGGCCCTATATGTCCTTCTCCCTAGCAACGCTTTCCAGCTCCATCTGGATGACCCCAAGGTGTTCCCAGGCAAGGTAAGATATGGAATCCCTTCAGATACCCAATAGCCTAATTACAAGCAGATCACAACAATTACTTATTCAATAGCATTGAATCACAACTGACAAAGTTCAACAGATTTGCTTAGCCTGCACTGTGGTCCATATGTTATGCCCAGTTGCTTCTTTACCAATCCAGGAATGGAAGCAAGACTTCTTTGTGTTGCTTTGTGTTAGCTGGTAGTTGTCCACTGCAGATGAGCCCGGCTGAGAAGAATGTGGTCCCAATTCAGTCTTTGCTGTCCTGACAGAATTAGCAGTTTGGTGCTTATTTGTCTTGTTCTCCTTTGCTTGTAAAGTTAGTTCAAAACCTTGTGTTGGCTGCACAAGAGTACTTGTCTGTACTCTTCAGTTTAAGAGAGTTGAGCTGAGGCAAGGCTGCAGCTCCTGAGAGTTTAGGTGAAAGGTGTGGGAAGGGCATGCCAGGTCCTCAAGACTGCTGACCCTCTTTAACACTGGTTTCAGCAGAAGAGCCACACCTGGTGCCATTGCTGCTAGCTTAGCTGCTTCATGCTGGCTGAAAATGAGTAAGTGGCAGCATTTGGTTATAAGTTTGAAGGGAATAGGGACCTTGACAAAAGCCAAATTGTATGCAAGTAAGTATGTTTATGGATCAAGTAACAAACATAGCATGCTATGTTTTAAAAATAGCAAAAAGTCACACAGTAAAAAAAAAATTAAATCATGTAACCTATAGCCATATCTACTGCTCTACACTCAGTCTTCACTCACCTGGATAATAAGAACACCTACATCAGGATGCTGTTTGCTTTCAGCTCAGCATTAAACACAATCTTACCCATGAAGCTGATTGGAAAACTTAACACTTTGGGCTTCAGTACAACACTCTGCAACTGGATACTGGATTTTCTCACATGTAGATCCCAGAGAGATTGACAGTCACATCTCATCTAGATTAGTGCTCAACACCGGAGCCCTCCAGGGCTGTGTGCTCAGCCTCCCTTTGTTCACTTTGTACCCCCATGACTGCACTCCCAGACATCAGGAGAACTCCAATGTGAAGTATGTGGACGACACCACCATCAACGGCCGTATTACAAACAACGATGAGAGTTCATACTGGGAGGAAATCAACAATCTTGCAGAGCGGTGCACAGAGAACAACCTACTCAACATCAGTAAAACCAAGGAGCTGATTGCTGATTTTAGAAAGAAGGGGGCAAAGACACACACCTCATCACACATCACCACCCAGGTTAAAAAAGCACAGAAAAGGCTCTACTTCCTACGGAAACTTAGGAAGGCTAAATTCCAGAATAAGATAATTTCTATGGAGGAGCAATAGAAAGCATACTGACTGGAAACATCACAGACTGGCATGGTTCATGCATGGCCCAGGACAGGAAGGCTCTACAGTGGGTGATTAAAACTGCCCAGAACATCACTGGTTCCCATATACAGAACATCAGTGACCTCTGTGAAGTGAGGTGTCTGCACAAAGCCCAAAGGAAACTGAAAAACAGCCGCTACCCCAGCCACAGCCTGCTCACCCTGCTCCCATCTGAAAAAGAGAAGTATCTGCTGCCGAACCACCAGACTACGGCGCAGCTTCTTTCCCCAGGCTGTGAGACTCCTCAACTCATCCTTCGATGCCAAAGCATGTAGCAAAGATGAAGAATTTAGAGACAGATTTTTAAAACTATGTTTTAAAAAAATATCTACCTTGTACCAATTGAAATAAAAACTATGCATCAAGATGCATTGTAATACATCCATTATTGTTTTATAATTGCATCATTGCCCTCTGAATTATAATCGTGATTGAATCATGGGGTGCCTGGAAATTCTCATTCCCCATTTAAGCCACATACTTGTAGTCCTTGACAGCGGTGAGAACTTTCATCTCCTGGTCTTTATATTGCAGCTGGGTTTGTATCTGTTGACAAAACTCCTTCGAAGCTTTGAGAGCCTCTGTAGCCTGATGCTTAGCCTGGCAGTGAATTTCAGTCTCTTGAGACAACAGCTTCACCTGGACAGGGACACACATACACACAAACACACAGCAACAAATTATGATGACAACATTAGACATGATGGACCACCAATGGCAAGATTAAATGATAAATGGACCAGCATTTTGTAGTGCTTTTCTAGTCGTTCAACCACTCAAAGCACTTTCACACTACTTGCTACATTCACCCATTCATACACACATTCACACATTGGTGACCGAGGCTTCCATACAAGGTGCCACCTGCTACTGCGTTTTAAAACATTCAAACACACTAACACATTAATGGAACAGCCACTGGGAGCAATCTGGGGTTGACATGTTGACAGGAGATGCCAGGGATCAAACCTCTAACCTTCTGATTAGAATATAACCTACTGTAGATTCTGAGCCAGGGCCGTCCCTAACTGATTAGATTAGAGGTCAACAAGAAAACCAAACATGTAATCTCCTGTTATGATTTATTTATATTATTTAGATTGAGATTACTACAATATTATGTAAATATAATAGCATTACTCTGTGCATTTTTGATAACATAACAACTTTGCATGCAGTATATGTTGTATAAAAGTGTCTAGATTTTCTCTCCACCTTAAGCAACCAACCGCATATTTATGAACAACATTAATTGATTCTTTCACTCTCCTCACCTTGAGATCATGAGACAACACCACAGCACACATCTCATCTGTTTTTAAGTTGAACTCATGCTTCTGCTTTCTGAGCTGACTGTCAAAAGCTGCTGTGATTTCCTGTTGGCCAGAGGAAGATGATTAGAGATTTTGTCTGTAGAATTTAACACTAATACATTTATCATGAGATATAGACTAAGCTTCTATTACTAAGCACAACATCACTTAGCACATTTCAGCCCGTTATCCCCCACTTTGGATTTTGTAGTGTGCAGTACCGATTCAAATTGTGCTTGGTTGCTACACAGGGCAACCTTCTTACTTTACAACACAAATCAAGAAGAGATTACTGCTCTGTAGCATAAACATTATTAATTTTTTTTCCAAGCAATGAAAGATAAGGTATGGTGTGATGCCAAAAAGAAAAAGTAACAATCCTCATTGTCAGAATTTATTAGAAGTGTAGTCTTCCTGTGTGACACTTAACACAGCAATTCTATTTGCCAACTAAACATTATTTACAATAGAGTTACAATAAATTTACCGTCTTCAATTTGCCAGTGAAGCAAAATCATGACCTTAAGTTTCTAGCACTGAACAGGGCGATCAGCAGACTCTACCGAGGCTAAAACAACACTTCAAAGCTTCACATAGTTTTGGGAAATCACCTGTGTAGTTATAATGTTCTCCCAAAAAGACACTCAAAAAGACTCTTGAAAAGACAATTCGATTTTTTGATGTGGGGTTGTATGGGGTTCTTAACCATAGCTAGTAGTAGATGTCAGTCAGCATGCCCCCAGTTTGGAGAAGGAGGCTGGAGTCTGACACAGAAGCTAACAAAAAAAATTAAATTTAGCCTGCTGAACACAGGAGCTGCAGGTCTATTGCTACGTTGATCAGTTGGTTAGTTTG
The DNA here is from genome assembly GCF_026936395.1 of Plectropomus leopardus. NCBI lineage: Eukaryota > Metazoa > Chordata > Actinopteri > Perciformes > Serranidae > Plectropomus > Plectropomus leopardus. The sequence continues at coordinate 30,738,067 of NC_142194.1, read as the reverse complement.
TATTATTGTGTGACTTTGGTAAATCTTATCTAACTCTTTAAAACATGAAAGTCGCACAATATCACAAATGAATTAACTGATGGAGGCTGCGGTACACCAGCAGCTTCTGTGTTCATGTTAAATCTCTGATTTTCTCAATGGAGTCTGGCTTTAAAGACAGCGATACAACAGTTTCGTTTTCCTGTTGGAAATCACTGCCTGACAAGTAAAGAAGCGTATATGATCTGAGAAGTAAATAATAACCTCAGTATAGGATACATGTAAATTAGTTTTAATTTATCTAGATGGGACTTTTTTAGTTGGCTAACATACATTTTGGACTTCAGCCTGCTTCTCCAAAGTGGGAGCTTGCTGACTGCGATCTACTGTAGGTGTGAGAGCCATTTCTTGCAAATCTTTATAATTTCCCATTTTTTTAGAGAATGACTTGAATGCATCACCTGAACTGGCATCTCAGGACTGTCATTTAAGGCAGGTGTGTGAAAATAGTCAATAGGGAAGATGCTGAAGAGGACACACTTTTCAATCGCCTTGTTTTTTTGGTCTTTTTAGGTCTGAGTCTTAGTTTTATCATTGGATGAATCTGTTTTGTTTTGTTTTTTTTGCCTCATTTGCAAAGTTGCATCATACAGATAAAACAAAAAAATCAGACATCTTTAAACATTTAGCATACTTTGTTTCACATTTTGCTACAGCACCATGTCAAAATGAATTTATAAGGAAGAACTAACAAATACTGAACAATTAAAAGACAATACAGACAATGAGTCATGAATCTTTTTGTCTTTGAAGACAAGGCAGATTTCCTTCCTAGAGTCAGCACTAGCCTACAAGATTAATTCTTTTCTATTTAACACCTGCTCACACCTGTGTAAGCTCCACTAGCTATTTCAGTCCTACCGACTGAAAGGCTGTCCACTGTACAAAGCCAGCTGCAAGGGACTGTAACACAAGACAGAGCATATTACTGTCTAGAGTTGCTTTGTGGCATAGCTGTGCATCTGTGCAAGTCATATTGATATGTTCTTTACTTTGGAGGGAGCTAGCAGAGGCCATTATAAAACAATACAAAATATGGAACAGCACTGTGGTCCACATTCTGTAAAGATATCAGACCAAAATAGCTTCAGACCTTCAGAGGGATGAAAGTGTGTGTGTGTGTTTACCTGTCTCTGTAGGATCAGCTCTTCTTCCATCTCTTGTTTTGTATTGAATTTCTCCAGCCACAGAGCTATCATCCAGCCAAACAGAGACATGTGCCTGTACACACACACACGCAGGCAGGCAGGCAGGCAAACACACACACACACACACACACACACACACACACACACACACACACACACACACACACACACATTAAGACAGAACACACAAACACTCTAACTTGGCCTGGCTCATTCGACCTCTGAGTTACAGTGCCAACATCATTTGGCATCACAAAAGAAAGAATCAACTGGGAAAAGTCAATAAAGGGTTGCTGCAGAACATTAAAAAAAATGTTAACATATTACTTTGAAATAACAAAAAGGTAAAGAATAGTATATGTCTATCTACCCACAGCACATGCAAAATACAAGCATGCCTTGATCACATACCAGCCTCATATATTGTATTGGCTGTCATTCTACCTCTCTAACACAACCCACTAGCCTCAACATTTAGCTTTCTCATATTTGTTGAGTATAAGTTTGACCCCTTGAGTGAGTTAAACTCAGGTTGGAAAGGACATGATTCTCGTTATTGTGGAATACAAAAATACAGAATACAAAAAAAAACAAAAACAAAAAAAAATGACACCCCCTTAACAAAGTGGAAACACTACAGCCTAGTTGTTACACCAGGTTTAAACTTCTATATGCATTTCTTGCTCACTCCAAGCATTAATTCAGAGTGCTGTTTGAATATACTGTTCCACCATACCAATGTACCTCTCAGGACAGCAAAATGTTCTCTGGGCACAGATGCAGAGATCAGCATGCTCTCAAAGTGAAAATTAAATTATGAATAGATATTCATTAATTCAGAAATAGAACACTATTTCTTACAACAGCAGCACTGACATGTTAGTGTAGTGCATCAGATCTGATTTCATGTAAAGTAGGTTTTTCCAACCTACTTTACATGAAATCATCTACACTTCCAGTGAAACCAGCACTTAGTCTAACCTGTGTAAAGGCAACAGCAGAATGTTTGCTGATACGGTGATACTCTCCTCTAAAAAGTACCTTTTTATGTTTTTCATGTAGGCTTAGTAGACAACCCCTGATTTTTATAGGATGCCATAAAGGACTGTAGATATGACAAATAAACTGTTAACAAAGCCCAAACAACATTCCCCTGCCCCTGGTCGAATGTACCCTCACACTGAGGCAGTGGAAGGCCTATTTGCTGTTATAAACCAGATAGATGGCCTCCACAATCCAGTGAGGATAGCCACTGTTCAGACAGGGCTTTGCCCTTGGCTGGATTAGCAAAACAAACCAACAGCTGGTCACATGAACACACACTTCAAGTTTGGTCTATGTAGATGTGTAGCACACACACCAGACACAGAGAAAACAACTTGCTCCTCAGAAGCAAACGAAAGGGGGTCTTGTATGAAAGACAATTCATATCTACAGATTCGTATGGGAGACCAGAAAGGCTAAATCCCTAAATTTTATCATAAGGCACTGGAATTAATCGCTGGCCTCAGCAGACAGACTCCTTTTAAAAAACACAGGACCAGAGGGTGAGCAGCGAGTGTCACCCCATCAAATCCATCATGACAGGTTACCAAATACACCTTGATGATGGACAAGGATAGACCCTTATCCAGCAGCTCCTGAAGACACATCGAAACTTCTCCAATAAAACACTGACACAGGAGTAAATTTTGGGTCTGACACCATGGCTCAAATGCCCACCAATGATAGGCTAAATGACCTCTTATGGACAATGCCCTGACACTTCACATTGTCGCCACCACACTTGGGGAAAGACCCTAGCTTATAAATTTAATCGTTTAATAGGTAAGCATGCAGCCATCAGAGTCCTGAGCACGGATGACACGACAGAAATAATCTGTTCAGGCTGCATGTTCAACACTGTTGTTGAAGCTAAATATTTAGCTTAGCCTGGGTGTAAGTAGCATTACAGACTCAGACAGATCAACAGGAACCACAACTCCGCAAGGACATGTTAGAACATGATAATTTAATGTTAGTTAAATATCTGTTAAAAACAAAGCTGTATTTGGTGAATTTTTAGATAAACCCTCAATTGGTGGTTAGTCACCGAGATTAGCATCCATAAAAAGTCAATGCGATGAACTAGTTTACTGTAACTTCTGCTCCCATTGCACCCATCAGCGGTGCCCTCAGGAATAAGACAATAAGGCGCTTGGCAGCGGTGAAGCACAGCCGCTCTGCTTGGAGCCTTCTTTGTCATTGCCAGTTGACCAGAGCTGTGTAAACAGCAACCTGCAGGTATGCCTCTGTGTGTGTGTGTGTGTGTGTGTGTGTGTGTGTGTGTGTGTGTGTGTGTGTGTGTGTGTGTGGTTTCTGCTTTTTTGTCACATTCAATGTCACGGAAAAGCAGGCGAAACAGGTAAGTAAACAGTAGAAAGCTGCAAGCTGCATGGAGGTCAGTCAAAATGTTATGGTGGTTGTTTCTTTCTTCTCTTATGTATTCAGTCACTCTTTCAAACTCATTGCAGCTAAATTTGAATGTTTGAACACTGCTAAAGTGCACTGAGACATACAGTAATTTGTGGTTGCCTGCCATTGCATCTCTCTAGCAAAGGGGCTGAAATTGGCACTTTCACTTGGTGGTTGTATTTCCATCAAAGCCAATCGAAGCCAGACTGCAAACTGATTTGACATGAGTATAAAAGCCAATTTTAGACTTTCCCATTACGTCAGATGTTAGCCAGTTAGTGGGGGGTTTTTTTTGCAATGGGAAAGGGGTTTGAGTAAGGAAAGATTTGCTCATGAAAATACACAGAAAGTTAAACGCTGCGGAGAGACTAGCCACCATATTAATTAATGTAATTAAAAGGGAAACTGACCATTTTCAATAAGCTGTTGGTCTCCACAGTGTGTGCAGATTGTGCAGATGAACAGTGAGTTTGGCTGCCCAGGGCTCATCTACAGCCTGGGGATCCCAGATTTCATGTCATCCGGCAGGCTTTTGATGGGAAATGAGTATGGAGCTAACTTGTTTTGGGTTCGCCTTGTGGACTGGATGCTTTATGCTGATATGCTAAGGTACTGATGTTGTGCTGTTGTCGTGAGCTAGCCTGATTTCACAATAGATGGGCTGTACAGACTTTTTATTTTGTTTCACCTTAAAAGAATCCCAAACTTTGTTTCTTCTGTCATTTTACAATCTGCGCTAACAAATCACTTATTCTATTTTTGTAATGGCTGTGAAATTTTTTGGTGTCTTCTCAAGATGAATGATTATTATGATATATTGAGCCATACCACCCCACTAAGTTCAGCCAGTTCGCCCCTAACAGTACCAGACATGTTCTGACAGTGGGACTCGATATGTTTGTGACCCAATGGCTGAGGCCTCCAAACACTATGTGCTTTTTAGGCCCAGACACTATAAACCAACCTTAGAGAACTCGCAATGACAAAAGTCTCCCACTGCCTCACGTCACCGTGTCTCAGCCAAAAAGTTGCACATGAACACATCATAAAAACTAAAGCCAATGGCCATCAAGCATGTATGTTCTGTGCCTGTGTGAAATTAGACAGCTGTAGTCTGTCATCATCATTCAAAAAGGGTAACTAAAAGACTGTTAGTCTAGAGTTAGCACATTAATAAAACATTCGAATGTGAAAAGAACAAAGCATATTTACTGTGAATCAGTAAACAATAACAGAAGCCATCAGTAAATGTCTGATGTCAGATGTCAGCTGACTGCTAAAGAGCTCATTGGCTAAAGAAAGAAAAATTTACCTTGTATGACAAGTTTGTGTCAACCTCACTCCTTCTTGACTTGGCACTGGATTTACATTCCTCACTTCAGTATCACTTCTTTTGCATCGACCTGAGCTACTAATCAGAGTGATTTCATTCAGTACTAGACCAACTGACACTGCTTAGTCATGGTTAGTTTGATTTTGTTTTGGTGCACAGTACTTTTTGGCTTTTGTGCCGTACACTTTTTATATGGATCCTGTGCACTGCTTTGTAAATGAGGCCCTTGGACTGCAGAGTTGAACCCTACTCCTGTCTGAAGCTGGCTCCATCTCCAATCTTAGTGTTCGATTTAAAACAAAAGACTGTATATAACTAAGGTATTTAGTTGTTATTTTGTGGTGGGGTTCACTTGTTTGCCCACTGAAGACTTACTTACCTGGCAATATTGCGTTAGTAAATTCTGAATGGGCTAACAATAACAGGTGTAATAATTTTATTTGTTCATTAATTTATCCATTTTTTGACTTTTCTGTTTTTCGGTTTCAGCCTAAGCTGCTCCTGCCTCTCCTCATTCACTTTCCGCTTCTCCAGCTGGGCAACCTGCATGTTGAGCTGCTTCAGTTCCTCCTGCCTGCAAATCAGTAGTTCAGCAGTAGCCAAAACTGTTATCCTTGTGCCTCTGGATTTAATTTACTGTATTAATAAGGTGACCTCAGGTTCCACAAAGTCAGCCCGCCTCTTTTCAACACAGTGCTTTATTTCATGTTGAGGTGTGAGAAAAAAATAAAACGAACATACTAAGAAAAATCAGCAAAGGATCAGAGAAATGATTGCTTCTGCCAAAATGATCAGGTGATAGTCCATGGCCAATTAACAAATGACAATTTGATACTTTGGTAATGATAATATCATTGATAATGATAAAGCTCATATTTCTAAATATAATACACTTGCTGTTATTTAAAGTGTATTTCACATGTGCGAGGACACTTCCATACAGTAGAAGAAGTAGAGCATTTTCTGTGCTTTTTTAACCTGGGTGGAGATGTGTGATGACCAAGATAAGTTCTCAGGGACAGTAATTCCATGGAACCTATAGCTGTTCACCTGCTCCACCACAGCTCCACTGATGTAGACAGGGGTGTGTGTCTTTGCCTCCGTCTGTCTAAAATCAACAATCAGCTCCTTGGTTCTACTGACGTTGAGCAGTAGGTTGTTCTCTGTGCACCACTCTCAAGACTGTTGATTTCCTCCCAGTATGAACTCTCATCGTTGTTTGTAATACAGCCAATGATGACAGAGTTCCCCTGATGTCTGAGAGTGTAGTCATGGGTGTACAGTGTGAACAGGAGGGGGCTGAGCTCACAGCACTGGTGGGCTCTGATGTTGAACAGTGATGTAGAGGAGGTGTGACTGACAATGTGAACTCTCCTATCCAGTTGCAGAGTGTTGTACTGAAGGCCAGATTGGTCAGTTTTCCAGTCATCTTCATGGGAGAGATTGTGTTAAATGCTGAACTGATGTGAACAAACAGCATCCTGATGTAGCTGTTCTTATTCTCCAGGTTAGTGAAGACTGAGTGAAGAGCAGTAGATATGGCATCCTCTGTGGATCTGTTGTTTCTGAAAGCATACTGGTGAGGGTCCAGGCTGGCAGGGATGTTGTCTTTGATGTGCAGGAGAACCAGTTTCTCAGAGCACAGGGCGTTAGTCATTACGACTAGACATAGTAGACTTTTTAGGTACAGGGACGATGATGGCTGTCTTGAGGCAGTAGGGAAACAGTCTCTTGTGAGAGTTAGATGTTAATAATGTCAGTCATAACATTAACCAGCTGACCAGCACAAGTTTTTAGTACGCGTCCCGGAATGTTGTCTTTCCAGCGGACTTGTTTAAATACACTCACAGCAGAAATTTTCTCATATCTGCTGTGGTCACTGAGAGTGGCTGGTCCCCTGGAGGCGGAGTAGACTTCCCAGCTGAGTCCTAATTGAGGAGGTCAAAGTGACCTTAAAATGTGTTCAGCTAGTCCGGCAGCGTGGCTTCACACATGATGGGGGCGCGCTTGCTTTTGTAGCCTGTGAAATGTTGAATTGCCTGATACATATCTTAAGTGCTCTTGCTGTTGAGGATTCTCTCCAGTCTCTACTGATGTTTTCTCTTAGCCTCCTTGATGCCAGCTCTCAGTTGTGCTCTGGTCATGATGTATACCTCCTTGTCCCCTGACTGAAAGGCAGCTTTTTTTGCTTTGAGAGGAGCCTTCACCTCTCCATTCATCCAGGTTTTCTGGTTGGGGAATGACCTCACCGTCATCAACAGATTTGCTGATATATGATACAGAAGATGCATATTCTTTAAGATTGATCTTGGCAGCATCTTTGAACATTTGCCAGTATGTGCTCTCAAAACAGTCCTGTAGAGCTGCTGTGGCTTCATCTGTCCACATTTTAACAGTTTTAACTGCTGGTTTGAGCCTTTTTATCAGCTAACAATATGTCGACAGAAGGAGCAGAGAGATATGATCTGACAGGCCAAAATGAGGGCATAGGAGGGCTTTGTAGCTGTCGGGAATATTTGTATACACGTGGTCCAGTATTTCTTTCTCTGGTGGGGATCTGGACAAGCTGGTGGAATTCAGGTAAGACATTATTTGAGGTCTGTTTGATTAAAGTCACCAGCTACTATGAAGATCCCATGCAGTGCATTTTTTGAATTGCATCTGGGGTAATGTATACAGCAACAATAAAAATGCTGGTGAATTCTCTGGGCAGATAATATGCACAACATCTTAGTGCCAAAAACTCAAAGTCTGGTGAGCACAGTCCATTCACTTTAACTGTGTTTGAGCACCAAGCATCATTTATATAAACACATAGAGTCTTGCGACCTGTCTGCTCTGAACAAAGTCCGCCCATCCAGTGCAACAGCTTCATCAGGGATGTTAGCAGATGTGAGCAGAGCAATCTTTGCTCACATCTTCACAGATGTCTAGATGTCATCTCTTCTCCTGGGAGCGGACATTAGCCAGAAAAAGGCTTGGCTGAGGAACAGCTCTCGGTCCAAGGCGGGTCAGCCGCACCCTTATGCCGGCTCTCATCCCTCCCTTCGTCCGACTCTTTCACTTTCGGTTCCCCCTCTGGTCTGACTGGCAGCTTGGACTATGCCGTTTGTGCAGATCCTCTTGCGGTCTGTTGCATTCAGTCCAAGACCCACACAACTTTTCCTAATGTTGATGCTGTAATGAGCGCTTCTCTGTTGTAGGGAAGTCATGCTTCAGCAGAAAGGGCCATGGAGTTGAAAACATAGGAAAATATAGCAAAAGTAGCAAGAATTTGAGGAGCTACTGGCTGCTGCATCTGCATGCTCTGCCGTCGTCATAGCAAATATATCGTCATAGCTGAAGGCCGATTACCAGCGACTTTGTCTGAGGCATCTATTTCATTGCTTTTAAAGAAGGGCAGGGATCCTACCTCCTGCAGTAGCTATAGACCAACCTCACTTTTTAATGTGGATATTAAGATTCTGGCCAAGGTTCTCTCCCTCCGCCTTCAAAGTGTGATGTCATCCATAATATCATTAGACCAGACAGGCTTCACATTAAGGAGGCATACATTTTTTAACACCAGAAGGTCATTAATATTAAGTTTTCACCGGCGACTAACACTCCTGAAATTATAGTGGCACTTGACGCAGAGAAGGTCTTTGACAGGGTGGAGTGGGGCTTTTTGTTTTTTATTTGGAAAATTTTGATTTCGATTCCAATTTTATCTCCTGGGTTTAACTTTTGTTTGCTACCTCATCTGCCTCTGTACCAACAGCATTCACTCACCATACTTTCATACTTTTTTATCGTCTCTGATTTTATTTATTTGGATACATGATTTTCTCTGCGGGAATCAATAAAGTATCTTCTATCTATCTGTCTATCTATCTATCTATCTATCTATCTATCTATCTATCTATCTATCTATCTATCTATCTATCTATCTATCTATCTATCTATCTATCTATCTATCTCTGAAGTGCGGGGCCTGGCAGGGCTATCCGCTTTCGCCCCTGCTGTTTAATATAGCCACTGAGCCATTAGCCATCTGGCTCAGAAACCAGGATGAGTTTGAAGGCATCATTCATTTTGATCGAGCCAACAAACTTTCCCTTTAGGGTGGTGAGCCTTCCTCTTCACTGGATTGCATATACAAGTACCCCCAAACGTTGCAGGCGGTTCTAGAGATGGCTATGGAGAGGGAGAATGTGTGGGGTGTAGCAGCTGAGAGCTGTCAGACCGCGTCTACCACACCCTGGCCCCAAGGTCTGTTTGGGGTGCAGTCAGCCAGGACATTTGGTCAGGGAGTGCCCCAAATCACATAGAAGACAGGGACACAACTCAGGGTCTGCATAGAGGGGGACATGTAGACCCCAGATCCTACCCCAATGTCAACTTTGGCTTTCCAAGCCCCGCTGCCAGCAGGAGCAGCCCCAGCGCACAGAAGGGGAGCCAGGCTCCACTTTGCCCAGAGGTGGTGAACAACACATCTTTGGGGCTGGTTGTTGTGGTGGGACATGCCGGTATGGGGCATTCTGGCTACGTCCCGGCTACCCTGGAAGGGGTGCCCTGCTCTGTACTGGAGGTCATAGGGTCAACAATGACTGTGATGAGGCTGGATGTGGTGCCAGGCTGGACTCAGTTCGAACCAACCACTGTGGCTTGTGCATGGTCAATGGCAGGATGGTACCTGTGATAGCTAAAGGCAGGATGACTGTGACTGTAGAGGGGAGTTAGGAATATCAACTGCCGTGAAAAGCTGCAGTACAGGACCAAGCCACAGGCTTGCGTGATGGACCTAGGGAGAGGCCCCGCAGAATTCCTAGAGGGGTTCATCATCATTTTGACCCCTTGTGGCCCCATCGTAGCCCTGGTCAGACTCCTCACACCGGCAGATGGTGCAGGAAAGACTGTGTTCAGAGACATCCTGACACTACCCCTATTTCCTATATCCCCCACCAGGTGCATCTCCCCCTTGCCACTGCTCCCAATGTGAGCCACCCAGTTCCTCCCCTGCCCACCCCCCCCCAACTGCACGCTCCCAGGGAGACTCCCTCTCCTTACACTTCAGCGAAAGCTGTGCAGCCCCCACAATGACCCCGCCACACTCGCAGGATTAATGGACAAGGTGCTCGCTGGGGTTCCTCCAACAGTGCGTGATTTACGTCAACGTCCTCCTGGTGCACAGCAACTCCTTTGAGGCTGCTCGGGGTCCCTGCGGCTGGTGCTGGAAGGGATCAGGGCAGCGGGCCTAAAGCTGCACTTCAACAAGTGCCATTTCATGCAGAGAGATGCATACTTTATGGAGCACAGGGTGGAGGGTGGGGGCATTGGTACCATGAAAGAGAAGGTGCAGGCAGTCACAAACTGGCTCACTCCCATCAGCCAGAAGGAGGTGAAGAGCTTCTTAGGGCTGGCCTCATACTTCATAAAGTTTGTCCAGTGCTTCTCTTATACTGCTGCACCCCTGTTTTGACTGTTGCAGAAGGAAATAGACTTTGTTTGGACAGAGCAATGTCAGGAGGCATTCAACAATCTCCAAACTGCCTTTACATGCAAGCAAGTGGCGTGGGTGTTGGAGGAGTGCTCTCGCAGGTGGGACCTAAGGGAGAATATGTGGTGGCATATTTCAGCCGGGTGTTCAAAAAGGCTGAGCAGTGCTATTGTTTTACGTGCAGGGGTGCCGACAATCAGGCACTTCAAATACTACCTGTGCAGCCTGCACTGTAAGGACTGACCACTCTGCTCTTCAGTGGCTCATGAGATTTAAAGTACCAGAGGGCCAGGTTGCCAGGTGGATAGAAGAAGATAGAAGAAGGCTTTCAGCTTCAGTGTGGAATACAAGGAAGGCAGGGGCACACCACACCAACGCAGACACTCTCACTGCCACTACTGTGAACGGAGAGACCCCTAAAGACAGAGCTGCAGGAAGAAGAGGGGTCTGTACTGCTGTGCAACAGGTGGAAGAGTTCAACTGCAGGGAGCTGCGAACTGTGGACAAGTCAGAGTGGAGACAGCAGCAGGAGCAAGATGCTGTCTTACAGCCTTTACTGCAGTGGGTGGAGGCACAGCAACAGCCACCATGGGAAGAGGTGGTGGTGCTCCCTACAACAACCAAAGGGCTGTGGGCACAGTTTGGTGCACTGCGGCTACACCAGGGTGTGCTACAGTGTGCATGGAAGGAGCCAGCGACAGGGGAGGATAGGTGACAGGTTGTGGTCCCTAAGGGCCTGCAGCAGGCTGTGCTTGAGGCCATGCATGGAGCTTCAGGGTTGGGACATTTTGGAGTTACAAAGACTCTCCGCTGCCTTCAACAAGGGCTCTACTGAGGTTGGTGCAGGAGTGCGGGGGATTTTTGCCGCCATTGCAACCCCTGTGTACGTAAGGGTCCCACAGGTCATTCCCATGCCCCAAGCCAACAGTTTCCTGTGGGGGCCTCAATGGTGGATGGTTTCAGTTGGGGAGCTTGTCTGGATCTACAACCCACAGCAGAAAAAGGACCAAGGTCCTAAACTGGACAGCCAGTGGGCAGGACCGTGCAGAGTACTGGAGAGCCTGGGGTAGATTGTCTACAGGGTGCAGCTGCCATTGGGTGTCATGACGGTAGGTATTCTCGGCGTCCACCCTCCCCAAACTTAAAGCAGTTTATGACTGTAAGGGCAGTTTTTCAGTACTGGATGTGTTTATTTACTTCTATAAACTTTTGGTAGAAGTAAATGTGGGAGACAAGACAAAGAACAGCTGCTAAACTACAACTCATGATGGCTGGTAAGAAATCTGAGGCCCCTGCAAGTAGACTTGAAAAACGAATCGATAGTATGAACACTATTCTGTCACCTCATACTGAAGAAATTAAATCCATTCGCTTGGAAACACTGAACCTCCAGAAGCGGGTTACCAGCGTGGAAAAGGTGGCAGCTCAAAGCCTAAAAAACCAAGAAGTTTACGAAGCAAAGCTCACGGACATGGAAGACCAGGCACGAGGGGACAACCTGCTCATATTCAACCCAAAAAAGGGAGCTGAGGGCACAAATGCACTAGCCTACCTGAAGGGAATATATTCCCAAATGGTTTCCTGTGTTTGTGTCTGCCCAACTGGAGCTGATGAGGTGCCACCGTCTTGGTCATCTATCCAAACCTGGTCCAGGGAACGCACAGCGTCCACGCTGATCCTAAAATGCCTTTGTTACATGGATAGAGATCGTCTTTTCAACGACGCAAGGAAAAATCCTCCTGAGGTAGCAGGCATCCAACTGAAGTGAGCCGCGGACTAGAGTGAGGCTACAGCGAGACAGCGACCGTGCTACAAAGTGATGCATGAGGCTTGCATCAAAGGCTTCCAGGCTTTCCACCTGTCCCCTGCTACAATCAAGCTATCCCGGGGAAATAACACCTTTACTGAGAATGGTGAGGCAGAGCAGTTCATCGCTTCTTTTGGAAAGGAAAAAATGCCTCAATCGAGGGGAAAGAGGAAAAGCCATACTTAAAAACTGGTAAGACTGAACTGAGACTAAGCCCCTTGTGCCCTTTCTCTCTATCTCTTTGGAGTCATCTTAATGACTTAATTATTATCATTATTATTATTATTTTTATTATTATCAACTACAACCCCCCCCGTGTCATATCGTTGTGTGTTTTTATGTTTTCTCTCCCATGCGTCAAAACTTAATCAGTGAGGTGTGCATGCGTCAATCAATCAGGAACTACAGCCTGCTATTTGGGTTAAAAACTGGCAGGCAAGAATTTATTAAGTTATTTGAGTGGGGTTTTTCTGTTTTATCTCAAGGCCTGTCAACTTTAAGTCACAACAATCGTGGTACATAACGGGGAATCTCAATTACGCCGTTTGGCTCACAGCTGTCCTTAAGCTCAGACTGAATTCAAGGAGGGAGGATAAACGGACTGCGCATGTTCCTTCATAGCACTGGTACAAGTTTGTTTTGGGGGGTGGGGGTCGCTCTCTTTTTTTTTTTTCTAAAAAAAGGAGAGGGGCATCAGGCGGTGACAAAGTGGGAAAGTGTGCATGTTTTCTTACTGTTTTTTTAAATTTATTTTTATTTTTTTTATTATCTCTCTTTTGTTGTTTTGTTGGGGGGGGTATCCATATGTCTCAACCTCTGATAGAGCTTCTAGTGAAAGTATAGTTACAATAAACATCTGTAGCCTATAAGATCAGAATCAGCACATTAGCCAGAACACGAGGCAACGTTTTAAGCGTTGTTTTCAATTCATCACTTGAAACATCACTTGATTCATCTTTGAAACTTAAGAATGATCATATGTACAGTAGTGGATCTAACACATTGTACATATTTTCATATTTATTATTGTCATGAAATCACATAAGGATTCATGACGATAAATATAAGGGAAAAGGAGGGTGAGTGAGAGCAACCATCTTGTGTCACAACATTACTTTTCACTTCTGTGACAGGCAGCTTATATTTCTCTTTATCTTAATTCTCACCTTGGTAATGATGTCATATTTTAACTGGGTTTTCCTCATTTAGCCTTTGTAATTATTATTTTAATTATAATTATAAATAATAATAATTAATATTTCGTATTCTGTAAACACCGCAATTGTCTTTTCCTAAGTCCTTATCAATTCTTCTTCGCATCTCTCCTTGACCTCATGACGTTTTCTCTGGAGGTTAAGGAAAAGTGATTAGGAAAAGAGATTATTTGATTTTTTTGACCGCAGCCCCCATCCAGTCCGCACCAAATATCACATGTTGGATGACAGTCCTCCCCTGAACATATTGAAAGAGTTAACCAGTACCATTACTTATAGCGCCCCCGACTGGCAACAGGAAATCACATGGAAATGACGTGTTTTTCTTTGATGTTTATTTACTTAAAATTTGGTGTGTACCACCTTAGAACCTGTGACATTAAGAATTATTAAGAAAAATTCATTTTCATCACATTGTGTGGGTGTGGCTAGGTTTCCAAGTTCCATGTCTGGCCATGAAACAGGAAGTTGTTGTAACTCGTGAGCCAGACATTGTCCTAACTGCCCCAAACTTCTCATGCTTGATAAGAGTCCCGGCCTGAACACATCTGCATCGTTCAATTGAGTTATCATCATAACACCACCTACTGGCAAAAGGAAATGACGTGTTTTATATTTTGATGTGCACCTCCTTACAGGTTGACACATTCAGCTCAAACTTGGGAAGAGAAGTCCCAAGACCTTGACGAGGCCTTTCTATGAAGATTATACGTTTTCCTTGAAGACCGATGCCATGGCGATGTGGTCTTTGCCGCCAAACAGGAAGTTGTTATAAATTTACATTGCAAAGACCGATTGGCCCCAAATTTCACAAGATGTGATCAGGCTGCAGCTCTGAACACATCAACATGTCAATTAACTATGATACTCACTGCGCCACCTACTGGCAACAGGAAGTAAGCCTTGTAACACAACTTTCATTTGATTTACATGGTTTGGTCAGAAAATGATGTAGACCAAGATGATGTGGATTTTGTGTTGCCTCCAGCACCATAACGCCTTTTGAAATGTCTCACTAAAGGGTCCAATCTCTCTTTCTGCAATGTCCGACTTTAACTGAAGTGAACGATCACTTTAGTCACAGTCCTGCCACTACCCCCGACTTGCGTGGGGGTGGGAGGGTCCATTCGTTGCTGCTTACAGATTTAATTTGTTTTTGTTGTGTTAACATAATGATGTCAGTTACATTTGCCTAGGACATACACTCCTTTTTAAAATACAAAAATGTAAAATTATCAGTATTGTATTAGTTAATGGCCTGAGGAGCAGATAACAACTGGTTATCGTATCAGTGTTGAAAAAAAATCATGTCATGCATCCTAAAAGGCACTGGCCCCCTTATGATTACAATCAACACAATCACTTGTACACATTGACCTTGTACCTTGATCGATAGCTATCATTACAGGAAGGATAAAGTCAGTTCCTCTCTTTCTTCACAATGTAGCACAACATAGGGGCTGCAAATAAGGGAATGTTTAAGTTTGTCTAATCCGATCTATTGTTGTGCAATGCTTTTGAAATAACTAAAATAATTTCATAGATGTCTATCCTTGCCTATATACCTAAAGCCATTGTTAGAGCTAGCCTTAGCTTACATGGCCATTGTTATCCAGCCTTGCTATTGTAGCCAGTCTGACTAACTTCGGGTTCACACTGGAGGCAGAAGCACTGCAATATGTCAACTTTCACGCCAGACTGGCTGTTCACACCAGAGGTGCATTTCTCTCCTCCTGTGAACAAGCGATTCTGCTGCTCTGGTCTGGTCTGCTCGGGTCTTCAGATCACATGTACACCTCTGTCTCTGTCTGTCTGTACAGTCTGCCTGCTTGTGTATGTGTGCGTGTGTGTGTGTGTGTGTGTGCGTGCGTGTGTGCGTGCGTGTCTGCTGATCATCTCCGTTTAGACACAACTAACAAAAATGTGGAGTGGCTAATGTAATTTAAAAAAACAAAACAAAAAAACAATCAAAAATATAAGTCGTTAAGTGGATGGGCGGATTTTGACACATTTTCTGACATCATATGTATAAGTAGCTCTTGCATAAGGCTCACTGGTCTTGGAACTGTGTGAAGTACACTGAGTACAGCTAAACCAAGTCACATTTCTTGTATGCGTGAGCATACCAATAGATCAGCATGCAATAGCAATGTGTTTTCCAAGACACAATGTCCTGGTTACTTTTGATAATCCACAGACCTTCGTTGTGTTTGGTTGATATCTGGTTGATATCAGATATCTGTGAGACATATTTCAAAACCTGTGCAAATAAAACCAAAGCTATCTGCATGCATAGATACCATTAAAGGTCGGTGAGGAAATATGTTCTTTTGTTACTTGGCTTACCCTTTAAGAATTCAATTGTTGCCATCATTTCAGTTTACTGGAGACTTGATGACTCAACCTCCCCACACTTAAGCAGGTGAAGCAACTCTCTTTATATTTACTTTTCATTACAAGTGAACTCAGTGTACTTTGTCCAAATGTGAGACACAAAACACTACTCACACTTTTAAATGTTAAATTACCAGTTTAGCCATTCCAACATATGCCATCGGACATATAGGACTCACAGTAGAGGAAGTACATCAACATTTCTGTCTGAACAAATCAGAACTTTCCTGCACATGGTCTGGGAATGTGAAAAAGTGTATGAACTTGGGATTAAAACAAACTCAATGATATCTGACGTGATCGGACATCAAATCCCCATAGGGATAGTTAATAATGATTCTAAACTGAACTTAGCTGAAAGCAGAAAAAAAATGTTGCCTCACTGGCTTAACTGCCAGGAGGAAAATAATAGCCCAGCACTGGCTCCTTCCTCACTCACTCACTCAGCATTCATCAGTGGTAATCCTATATTTGCGATATAGTGATGCTTGAACTATTCACAGCAAGGATAAACAAAGCAAAGTCCTCAACTCTCAGCGTTTTGAGAGATGCAGCATCAGAGATTTCCAACTAAATAACCTCAGTGCCTCAAGAATCAATACTCCAGTAATTAAGCACGGTGTGTTTAAATAGAGACCATAGGGGTTCGGGTGTGAGGGTTGTTTTCAGGGGTGTTCTGAAGGGTATTAGCGGGTGGGTGTTTTTGGGCAGGTACCAGCAGCAAACTGTACTGAATGACTGGTGCTAATAAAAACTTGGTCACTAAAAAAAAAAAAAAAACAAACAAACAAACACTAACCACCCAAATACAGTTAAGAGTCTTACACAGACACAAACAACAGGGAGACAGAATTAATCAGAAGCCTGCACAAAAGTAAAAAGACATGGCTGAAGACATGTTTGACAGCAACATGTTCTGCCTGTAACTAACAATGGGTTGGTTGGTTGGTTGGTTAGAAGAAAATGTATTTGATAAACGATATTTTAAAGTGACACTTGATTTCCAACCAGCTTTGTATCATAAGACAGTGGATAGTAGTATAAATAAGCTGTGGTAAACTTTTCTCCATCTCAACAGTGCCCAGATCTCCCTGCACATATCTCAGCTCAAATCCACTGGATGACACGTTCCAGAAGACAACTTTTAATATTTTTTCATATTTCAGATACTAAAAGATGAATCAATGAATGAATAAATGAATGATAAATGAATAAATTAATCAACTAAATCAGGGGTGGCCAACCAGTCAGAGGCTAAGAGCCACAATTTTTACTGTGTTACTGCAAAGAGCCACATCATACACATGGGCATATATGAACTGCCCCCATCCCTTCCCCTCACTCTCTCGCCCTCTCTTATTCACACAGAGACTTTTGCCCTGCCACATTTACTGTAAATGTCACAAATCAACATGATAATGACAAAAATTGACAGGACTAAGACCACAGACCAGTCATTTTCAACAATGAACAATGTGTGCACTGTCTCACAAACAAACTCTCAGTTCAATGTTCAGTTCGTGTCTATAAACAAAACTATTATAATTTACAATGGTATTTTTTCTCTTACCATGCATGTTGCTTAGTGGGACTTCTGGCATTCCTTGCCCTCAACAATCCTTTTCAAATCTGGTTGATAGTCAGTTGTTGACACTCGAAGCAATTCCTTCACGTGTGTCTGTCAGAACAGATCGATGCTTTGATGTCACGTGTTTCAGGGTAGAAAAAACAGACTCGCAGATGTATGTTGACCCAAACATTGACAGTATCTTAAGTGCAGCCCGTCTGACATTTGGGTACTTTTCTATTGGCACACTTTTACAGAATTCAATGGTCCCTTCTCTCAAAGCAGGTTTCAGTTGGTCCTCTTCACAAAGATCGATCATCTCCAACTCAGCCGCTGCCTCATCTGTTACCAGCAGGGTTTTCAAACAGCCCAACTCCGCATTAAACGGGTTGACAAGGAACGCAATCTGTGGCCTTTTCAGTTGAAGATCACGTAACCGGGTCACAAAGCTTTTGTGCAGGTTTTCAACCATTGTTGCATATCTGGCTGTTTGCTTATTCAGGACAGTGCCGTAAATTGCCCACTGGCTTTTAGCAGAGTGGGAAAATGCGTTAAATCTCTCTTCTGAATATGCATCTTGAACAGCTTTGGTTTGTTAGCAAACGCAAACACACTTTGCACCAGGTCAGGCAGTATTTTTGACTTACCCTGCAGGGTCAGGTTCAGTCTGTCCAAGTGACACAGCATGTCCACCAAAAAAGCCAGATCCATAATCCACTTGAGGTCTGAGAGCTCGGGATAGTGCTTGTCCTTCTCTTCCTCGAACAGTTTCACGGCATCCAAAAGCTCAAAGAAGCAACAAAGTACCTTGTCTTTTGACAGCCACCTCACAGTGCAGTGCAGCGGCAGTTCACCTGGAAGGCCTTGGTCCATCTCAGCGATGAGATTTTTGCATTGCCTGTGGTTAAGCGCATGTGTGTGGATGTAGTTGACGATTTCCATCACAGGCTTCATGATGTTGTCTAAATTCATTATTCATTCATGATTTAGACACGAATTGCTCCCTGTGGATGATGCAGTGGAAATTCCAAAACTCGGGAAAAGACCGCACAAATATTGCCAGCTGAGGCTTGTCTTGAAAGTCACAACACTCATCCAATGGACACTAAAATACTCACAGGCTTGAAGGTCTGAGTGCAACTGTGATTCGATAGCCATGTTAATGTCTGATATTCTGTGTTCAACCGTATGGCGGGACAGTTGGATGTCTGATACCATTCGTTTTAGTTTGACGTTTTCAGGAGACAAGATTTCAACAATGTCACTGAGGCATGTTTTGACAAACTCCCCTTCACTGTATGTCTTTTTTGCCTGTGCAATGTTCCAAGCAAGTTGATACGATGCAAGCGTCACCGTCTCTAAGTGTTTCATACATTTTTGGAACAACTGTGTCTGCTTCTCTGCCTGACCTTTTACAGCAACCAACTTGTGCTTGCGAAGTTCAGTCCCCTTTGGAAATTCCTGGTCGATGGTAGCATGGAGTGAACTAAAGTGCCGCTGAAGATTTGAAGCCTTGAAATGCGCTAATGATGCCTGATATATAAGGCAGAATGGCTTGCCATTACGTTCAACAAAAAACAAACCCTCCCCCACTCTGTTAAAAAAAGTCCTGTGTTCTTCATGTGATCTTCATATTTTCGTTTTGCTGTGCATTTTTTCCCTGCCATTTTGAGAGCGAACTCATTTCCATCAACGCGCATGCGCATGAGATTCACGTAACGGAAAAAAACACAAACACAAAATTCGACATGAACGTAAGAGCCACATGAAACCGGGAAAAGAGCCGCATGTGGCTCGGGAGCCACAGGTTGGCCAGGCCTGAACTAAATGAATAAACTAATCAACAAATTCAAGGAATGTGAAAATAATTCTACTGCACCCTGAAAACAAATCAAACAGCTACATCTATTTTTTTGTTTCTTGCAAAAGTCAGAGTCTTATGAAATTCTCCATTTTCAAAGGAATATTTCCAGCTAAACGCTGAGGTGCACAGTTGGGGTTATTCTGATGTGAGGCAGATGGAGGTGAGGTACCTGACAGAGCAGCATTCCACTTGGGCCTTTTTGAAGGAACTCTCCAGTTGATGAACCCTTGCAGACAGAAGCTCCTTCCATTCCTTCTCTTGGGGCTCATGGAGGTGAGGTATCTGAGAGAGCAGCACTCCTCTTAGGCCTTTTTGAAGGAACTCTCCAGTTGATGAACCCTTGCAGACAGCTCCTTCCATTCCTTCTCTTTACTGGCCAGCTGGGCCTCTAGGTCTTCCCGACCACCACTGCTGTCTGACTGCAGGGCTGAACTGGGATACACCTAGGGGCCAGAATTTAGCTGATCATGCATTGCAACACACAATATTTATGTTAATAATTATTTAACTTCCTATAACAATGCCTGTATTATTTCTTTGGGGAGGCCCATGAACACTGGGATGTCTCTCCCAGGACTTAGTGCACTACTGCACTAACCTTTCCACCTCTCTAAAGTCTATCCACACAAAGCTTAAAGCAGCCATACCAACTCCTCTGCAAGGGCCATTGCAAAGGCTGCAGCATGGAGTGGTGAAAGATAAAAGCAACATCATGATGACTAAGTGTGGTATTGCAGATAATCATTTGTTGTTTGTATTAGTACTTGGGTTTTATGTTGCAGTATCTGAGAGTCCAGCTAGAGGGCGAACTGGAACTGTTAGAGTTGCTGAGGTCAATGTTAAGCATGCAGAGAAGTAGACTGAAGTAGGCATGAAGCCAGAGAGTTGCTCATATGTTATGCTGCAAGCGGGTTCAGTAAAGACCTTTGAAACAAAGTTAATTTGTGGACAGTGGATTATTTATGAAGATGCAACATCTTTTTGGCGACGAGGACTAGTCTGAGGGAGGACAGCCGTCGGAAGGACTTGAAAAAAAAACACACGACAGGAATCTGGTACAGGGTCGGCTAGCTAACGAGTGACTGCAGTTAGCCCCTGGCTAAGAAGAGAGGTATGGCTACAATTGGCACGCTAGCAACGTTTGATACCAAGAATCAGACATGGGATGAGTATACTGAAGTACTCGAGCAGTTTTTCGCGGCCAATGAAATTGGCAATGCATACAGGAAGAAAGCTATACTGATAAGTCTTGTAGGAGCATCAACCTACAGTCTGATGCGCAACCTTCCAAATCCTTCCAAGAGCTTGTACTCCTAATGGAAAAATCACTTTGATCCTAAGCCCAGTGAAATTGTGCAAAAGTACAAATTTGACTTGCAACCAGAAGCCCAATGAAAGACTAATGGAATATGTGGCCGAGCTGCGCCGTTTAGCGTACAATTGTAGCTATGGCAACACCCTGCAACGGATGTTAAGAGACGGGATTGTTTGTGGGATTAATGATGACAGAATCAAGCAGTGTCTTCTGTCAGAAACAGACCTCACTTTTGAAACGGAGATGGCAAAAAAAATACACAGGACCTGCAGACAGGTGCGTCAGTAAAATGTTTCAGCATAAACAATGGACAGCAGGAGGCTCGCACCTTTAAAGGAGACAGCAAAGAGTGCAA
Organism: Plectropomus leopardus; assembly: GCF_026936395.1. Classification (NCBI taxonomy): domain Eukaryota; kingdom Metazoa; phylum Chordata; class Actinopteri; order Perciformes; family Serranidae; genus Plectropomus; species Plectropomus leopardus. The sequence goes on along the minus strand of NC_142194.1, from coordinate 30,717,098 downwards.
AGGGACTAGGCACACCGCAGCAGCCTGTAAGTACAAACAAGAGAAATATCATGCTTGTGGTAAAGTTGGACATAGAGCAAGAGCTTGTAGAAGCAAAGCTAAACTGAACCAGAAAAAAAAACATGGATTTGCAAATGAAAAGAAAGACAAAAAGCAGAATTCACGCTACCATTCTCACAAAGTACTCGAGACAGAGGATGAAAGTAAAAGTGATGGCTCTGTACAGGACTCCTTCACATTGAACTGCATCAAGTGTGGACAAAGGCATCAGAGCAAACTGTACAAAAAGCGTCAGAGAGCTGTGCACCTGAGAAAAGTAGACCCCTACACTGTGGATATGAAACTTAATGAGAAAGATGTAACCTTTGAAATTGACACTGGATGTTGCCTAACAGTCATGAATGAAGAGACGTTTAAAGAGACATGGAGACACACCAAATTCCCTAGTCTGAGGCCCATCAAATTTAAGCTGGAAACTTACACAGGGGATCCTGTTGAGATGATTGGTGCCACGCTTGTAAGAGTCCAAAATAAGCAGCAGAGTAAGAAACTGCCCCTTATTGTGGTCAAAGGGGACAGCCCCAGCTTGCTAGGACGAGGCTGGCTAGAGGACATATATCTGGACTGGAGAGAAATAAAAAACAGACGCAAAGCTGGAAAAGTGCACCAGGTCAAGACAACAGGAACCACACTACAGCGTTAAACAAGCACGAGGACGTGTTCAAAGAGGAGCTGGGCAACCTGAGAGGCACCAAAGCTACCATTCATGTAAAACAAGGTGCCACCCCACGTTTTTTCCGCCCACAGTCTGTTCCTTTTGCCATGCGAGCAAAAGCAGATGAGGAAATAGACAGACAGACATCATCTTGCCAGTGAAATACGCTGAATAGGCAGCGCCTGTTGTGCAAATCCTAAAGCCTATAGGGACTGTAAGACTGTGCGGAGACAACAAGCTTACTGTAAATACAGTGGCGTCCCTGGAACAGTATCCAGTACCCAGAGTGGAGGACCTGTTTGCAGCAGTTCTCCAAACTAGATATGAGTTATGCTTACCAACAAATACTCCTGGATGAGGAATCCAAAAAGTATGTGGCAGTGAACATGCACCGAAGTCTATTCACGTACAATAGACTGCCTTTTGGAGTGGCGTCTGCACCAGCCATATTCCAGAGGATGATGGAAGGCCTTTTGAAAGGGATACCTCTTGTGGCTGTATATTTAGACGACATTTTTGTGAGTGGGGAGGACAAGGCAGACCACCTGAAGAACTTAGCCGAGGTGTTGAGCAGGTTGGAAGAGGCTGGTCTGCGGCCTAAAAGAAGTAAGTGTGCCTTCATGGGAAAGGAAGAGGAGTACTTGGGGCACAGAGTGAATGCACAGGGCCTCCACCCAGTGGGGAAGAAATTAAAACGATCATGGATGCTCCTACTCCCGCAAATGTAACAGAACTCAAAGCATACTTGGGTTTGTTAAACTATTACAACAAATTTCTCCCCAACCTGGCAACCCTGTTGCCCCCCCTACATGAACTTTTGAGACAGAATGCAAATTGGACATGGCAACAGAAACAAGGGGAAGCGTTTCAAAAATCAAAGATGCTGTTGAACTCAGCTAATGTTTTAATTCACTACTCTGCCGACCGAGAGTGCGTCACGATATGGTGTGGGAGCCGTTCTGTCTCACAGGATGGATGATGGCAGTGAAAGACTGCTGGGGTTCAAGTCATGCACACTCTGCCGTACTAGTGTTTGTGGAATTTCTTGATGCCAAACATTACAGCTAAGCCTTCTTTATCAAGCTGAGAGTACCTCCTTTCAGCAGGTCCTCTTCCTTTCCCATGAAGGCACACTTACTTCTTTTAGGCCGCAGAGAGATCATGTTGAATCTCTCTTTTCAACATGAAGAAGCCTATAACCTCAGATGGGCTCACCAAGAGTGCAAAGATGGGCTGTGACATTGAGCGCTTATGAGTACAACATTGTGTACAAACCAGGCAAGCACCATGCAAATGCGGATGCGCTCAGCAGATTGCCTGTGCTGGAAACAGCACGTAAAAAAGAGATGACTGAACAAGTCTTGATGATGGATGTACTGGACAACACACTAGTAGACACCAAAAAAATCAAACACTGGACAGCTAAGGATATTATCTTGTCTCAAGTCCATGAGTACACCTTAAAAGGCTGGCCTGTACAAACAGATGTTTGCTTCAAGCCATATCAACAAAGAAAAATGGAACTGAGTGTGAGGGATGGATATGTGCTCTGGGGAGCCAGAGTAGTCATCCCCACCAAAGGCAGAGACAAAATACTGAAGCTTCTGCACCAGAATTATACAGGCATGTCAAAGATGAAAGGCCTGGGAAGGTCATATGTATGGTGGCCAGGTATGGATGAGAACATTGAAAGGGAAGTGCAGTCATGTGAAGAATGTCAAAAACACCACCAGTCACTACCCACTGCACCATTACACCCCTGGGAATGAGAGTCACCGTGGTCCAGGATCCATGTGGACTATGCACGGCCTTTCCTTGGTGAGATGTTTCTGCTCATTGTGGATTCTGATTCCAAGTGGATGGACATTTACCCAGTAAAATCAGCTACATCACAAGCTACCATCGAGAAACTGCGACAGAGTTTCAGTGTGTTCGGTCTGCCAAAGATGTTGGTCCAAAATGGATCCCAGCTGTTATTGCAAGCTCATCAGGTCCAGTGTCGTACATCGTCACCATTGGAAGTGGTCAAACCATGAAGCGGCATGTGGATCAGGTTAGCGCGAGATTGACAGACACTGTTCCCAGCGAACCTGACACAGAGCTGGAGCTGCTGCCTAACACGAAAGCGGGCTCCAAGGGCTGCTTGCCTTCAATGATGGACACAACACCACAACCTCCGTTATGTGAGCCACAAGAGCCACAGCCTGCTCCACACACTCAGGCACAACCAGACTCACAAGATGCACCAGTGGTGCGATATTCCCAGAGAGAGAGACGTTCGCCTGTGCATCACAAGGACTTTGTTAGATAGAGTGAGATCTTTCCAGGAATAGAGCAACAATGCACTCTGGATCTCACTAGAAGCTTGTAGCTATAACTAGGTTATAAAGTAAAGAACAGTTTTAAAAAAATGTTAATGTTCTATGTTAATATTTGTGTATTATTTGGCATATATATTCATACATTTACATTTGTGTTTAGAACAAGTTGTTAACTTAAGGGGGGAGGAGATGTGGTATCGCAGATAATTATTTGTTGTTTGTATTAGTACTTGGGTTTTATCTTGCAGTATCTGAGAGTCCAGCTAGAGGGCGAACTGGAACTGTTAGAGTTGCTGAGGTCAATGTTAAGCATGCAGAGAAGTAGACTGAAGTAGGCACAAAGCCAGAGAGTTGCTCACATGTTATGCTGCAAGTGGGTTCAGTAAAGACTTTTGAAACAAAGTTCACTTGTGGACAGTGGATTATTTATGAAGATGTAACACTAAGCAGAATTAAAAAAAAGGAATTTCCCTCGCATGTTCTACACATTATGACAAATTCAACTTTTTCTATCTGGTGTGCACACTAGTGATGTGCAGGTCAACCTGTAGCCTGCAGGTCGACAGCAGTGCATACACATGCAGCAGCCAATGGCTCCTCAAAGCCTTGCTACTTTTTTTGCTATATTTTTACATTTTTTTTTACCCCTTCTACTGAAGCAAGACTTTTCTATGATAGAGAAGCACTTATCAACATCGGGAGAAGTTGTGTGGGGTTTGGGCTGGATGCAGCAGGTCATGAGAGGATCTCCACCAACAGCTCACGCCAGTCAGACCAGAGGGAAGAAACCAAACCGAAAGCGTTAGACGAAGAGAAGACAGGCGGCATCAGGGCAGGGCTGGCCCGGCTTGGGCCAGGAGGTGTTCCTCTACCAAGCCTTCTTCTGACTTATATCCAGTTGCAGGATAAGATGTGATTGATGCTCACTCAGCAACGGGAAATCAGAGACTGCTCTGTGCACGTCTTCACAGAGACATGGTTAACCCCTAACATCCCAGATCAGGCTTTTGCACTGGATCGATAGACCTTGTTGGGAGCCAACAAGACACAAGACTCTGACACAGATTTAAAAAATGCACTTCAGGTATTGTATGATACCATCAGCAGCAACATGCCCAAGGAACTGGATGGAATTTTCACAGTGACTGGTGATTTTAATGAACTCATCCTTCAACTCCAAATATGTAGCAGGATCAGGGACAAATGTAAATTGTTTTTTTAAACTTTATTTAAAAAATGATTAATATTTTACTTTCTACCTTCTCTCTCTCTCTCTCTGTGTCACAGTACGAGCAGCTTTCTTATAAATGCTGTGCTCAGGCTTTCTGATTCAGCTTTTGATTAGGAATACATGTAACGGTCCTACATGTTTAAAGGCTCTCTCTTCAGTCATAATGTCCTGTTAAAATATTTCCTTCTGAAAAGAAAAATATAGACCTAACACCATGTCATTACAGCAATTGCAAGGTACACAGTAGACTTAGTCATTTTTTAAAACATAGTATGAAAAATGAAACTTAAATTTGTCCTTGTTCCTGCTACATCTTTCTGAGTTGAAGTTACTTCTCTCTGTCCAAAGTGAATCTGTTAAATATTCACCTCTGTAATATCATGTGAACAAACCATGTAGATTGTCAACTGTGTGCTTGAGATCATAGGCTTAAGACATAACCACTAAGAGGATGGGTAAGTGATTGCTGTTTTTCTGTCCTTTGTACCTTTTAAAACAGAAAACATACATTTTACCAACAGCAATTAAGTCATTAAAAGAAACTTTAAGCTCCAGTTTGCGGCTTTGCTGTTCAGGTCAATGCATATGTGCACGAGTCAGGTTGGCTCTCATAGTGGCCCCTATACCAGTAGTGCACAGTGGGGCAGCGGTCACTCTATCTGTGGTGTCACTCTAATATTCGATGTTTGCATGAATGCAGTGCAGCAGGTGGAGTTCTTTTTATCTCTTTCACAGCTGAATGTCACTCCTGAGGTGGATAATTGATCTGTTGATATGTTCACAGCTAATCAGATTGATAGATGAGAGGAGGTATTTGTAGATATTTGTAAGTTTTAGGCCCAGCAGAATGAACGGTTCAGTTTCACTAATGCGCCTAATGTTCCGCTGCACGTCTCTGCTGCTACTGCGCTACAAATAATTCAACAGTGTTTCAATATAGCCTTTAATTAACAGTCCAGCTCCAATGAGACTATGGTTTGACAAATGAGACTATGGGAAACACTGGTGGGGCTGGAGGGTGGACGGTCTGTATGCGCTGAAAAATTACATAGTTGATTGGAAAAAACAATGGAATTTGAATTTTATCCTCCTGGGCAGGTCTCAATTTACCTGGGTGGGCCGTCGTAGAGTATATGTATGGGAAACACTAGTAGCTGGCAATTCACATGCTCCCTGTTTGCACAAACAGACAAGGTGCACACACCTTGGCTAAGTATTACCCTGCTGTATAGAGGGTCAATATCAAAACGTATTTTAGCCACTTTAAAAAAGGCCTACCTAAAACAACTCAATATGGGTTTAAGTGGATGCTGGATTGAGAGTATTTTCAGCATATTACCTCGCCATCACACAGACCTTTCCTTTGGCGCAACTTTTTCTCAACCGTATAACTTCTTTATTCCTATGCAGAAGTCCAACTGATCCGTGAACAGTATAACAGAGTGAAGAACACTGAGAAGAAAACAGCAAGGAACACAATAATAACCACAGACAAACTTAAGTTGTAATGAAAAGTAATGAGAAGAGCGAGACACAGGTGGAGTAGGCAGGAACTTGGGAAAACAAAGGGATTGGTAAACAACAAGGGAGTGGCAGGGAACACTGGGGTGGAGAAAACTAGACTAATACTGAACAGGTGAAGACTCAGGAATCAGGGAAGGACACACAAGACTGATAAAGACAGGTGTGACCGAAAACTGGCAGGAAACAGACAAATGCAGGAGAAACAAACAATACAGCAACACTTCAAGGGAAAGTGGGAACAGGTGAGTGGACTGAGGAGTACTTAGTGACAGGTGAAAATAATCAGAAACACTAGGGCGGGAAAAAACAGAAAGAAAAGAATTAAAACAAGACATGACACATGAGGTTTGAATCCAAATGTCCATCATCCAGACTTGTGGACTGAGCCCTCGCAGACTTCAGTTATACTGTGACATATTCTCTGTCATCACACAAAGTCTGCAAGGGTAGAGACTGCAGCAGCTGATAGACAGGCCTCAAGTCTGTTTCACTGGTTGTTGTGGAAACGTTTGAGTGACAACTACAGTCATATACACAGTGATCATTACTGTCATACTCTGTCTGCTCGTCTGTCCCTGCAAATAATAATATATAAATTCCATGTACAAGATTTGAACAAAACTGAACAATATGATATTTACACTTTTCTTTGATACTTTAATTTACCGTATTGCAGTACTTTTTGTCTTGGGTTTTTTGTAATGCCTAGGCTATGTTTTGTGATTGCAGAGATAAAACCACACAATCTGTTAATGGCCTGATTTTAACTTGTGCTCTGCTTAATCATCACCTGCTGCCTGCTTCTTCTTCCACTTCTCATATCATCTAAGTCAACACCAATGCTTCCCTAAAAGGCAACAGGAGAGATTCTACAAAATAAAACAGGAAACAGAACATGTACAACATGAAACGAGAAAAAACATGACAATTAACCCAAAAGCAAAGTCCACAAGATAACACAAAACCCATGATCATGACAATATCAAGAAATTAATTCCACAGTCAACAGAAAAACACAAAAACAAAAGTGGACAGCCCAAGCCAGTTCAGAGCCATCTAAAAATTAGTTGGCAATACTATTTGGAAGTAAATTCCCTCAGACATGCTGGCTAAATGTATTAGTATGTATATAAGTACAATGTTCCTTATGTGTCATTCTAAAATGTACAGTTGCACAGGGAAGGCAAGTTTAAGTTTTTTCCTTGAGTATGGAGGAGGAGTTGAGAAAAGAAGCTGCTCTGTTGTGTGCAGGTGCAGCAGCAGCTTCTGTCTGTATCAGCTGCCAGACAGCAGCAGGGTGAACATGCTGTTGCTGCTGGGGAGGGTATTGTCTCACCTCACTGATATCAGTGGTGCTCTGTATTTAGGTACCAATGATGTTCATAGCAGTTTGTGATGTTTCCATTCAGGATGCTTTGTGTTCTTCTTTAAAGATTAACAAGAACTTGACATGGGAACTTTGCCATTATGAGTTTCTGTGTGAAATGCAGTTGTTTCTGAACTCTTCTGACCATGAATGTGTGTTGACAGTGTCACCGTCTCTGTGACGCTGATTCCCAGAAATCTAAAACTATCCACTTGTTTCACCTCAACTTTACTGATGTAAAGGGTGTAGGGGTGTGCGTCTTATATTACATTTAATTTTTGCAACAGATAGTAATTTGAGTTAGAGCATTTCTACAGCATGTAATGAAATAACAAAACGTAAGTACTTTTTGCCCATATCTGTAATTTACTTGAGTTTTATATTTCTGTCAACTTTCTGTCTACATTTCCCCAAAGCATTTTAGTTAGGCGTACTTACTACAAAATAGGGAAGGAAGAGAGGAGGCCATGGATGGACAATGAAAGTAATGGAAGGGACGGAAAAACTGAATTTTGTTCTTTCAATCATAAAAAGAGTCATTGTTTTTCTTACAGTGTAATGTACACCCCATTTTAAGGGGGTGTATATTATCAAGAAGCCAACGTAATCACTTTCAAAATTCTGACTTTTATCACCAAAATTTACTTGCACTTACGTACATTAATATAATAAAATTTGGTTACTTTTGATACTTAAGTACAGTAAATTTCTGATACTTTAAGACTTTTACTCAGTAATATTGTAATTGGCGACTTTAACTTCCACATGTCATTTTGTGGTAAGATATTTGCACTTTTATTCAGCTATGGACGTATGGCTCTCAGATACTTCACACCACTGCGCACGCACACACACACACACATACACACACACACACACACACACACACACACACACTGAGAAGTATTTTTTATTAGCTTACCATAATAGGGGAGCTTTAGCTTTTGCAGTACTCGGCGGTCATCCGCAGAAGTTCGCGCCGTTCGCGTTCATACGACATCACATTTCAAAGTCAACGAGACAACTTCAAACAAATAACTTACACGATCATGACGTTTAACGGTAACTAATGATATCATTAATGAGCTAAATTCGTCAACTCAAACGTACCTCTTTCTTCTGTGATGCGAAAAATTTCCATGGCAACCGTACGTCGGTGAAATTGTTCCCCAGCCACAAAGACAGACAATGGTTCCTGCGCAGCGCCGTGTGATAAAGCCAGCGACGGAGGCGCGCTCACGCGTTAATGTAGGAGCGCTTCAGACGGAGGGACTCAACTCTCAGCAGGTAATGTGTCGTTAGTTTTTTTAACCTTTAAATCAACGGCCGACGTGTGTATTTGTCTGTGTTTATGGCCTACTGGGGATGTCTTTCCTGTGTTGTGCCACAGCCTGAGAGTAACAGGTAGGCACAAAGGCTGACTGTCAGGCGACCAGGAGTCAGACTGAGGAAAATGGTCATTAGCTGATAGTCATGTCTGCACTGACCCTTTTAGAACAGTGTCACAGATGCTGACCCCATGTGTGCCGGGGTCTGTTCAACTGTAACATGATGTTATTGCTGGTCAGTCAGAGTAGACCTGTTCAGATCAGTACGGTGGTCTGCAAGGATGCACAGAACTACGCCTCGGTCCTCACGTAGGCCACCGGGTCTGTCCGCATGCACCGGGATCCACATCTGTCCACCACAGAATGAGCAGCAAACAGCCTCTTCAGGTCTGTGAGAAGTACTGTAAGCCAGGTGAGGTGAAGCAATGACTTGTTCTCCGCTGGACTAAACGTTGCTTTATAAAATGGACAGGTGTATTTCTGTTATTAAATGTGGTTCTGATGGTCGTTAAATATAGCCCACCGCTCAGTTTGCACGTTTCACACACTGCGCTGTGACCTATAGACTGCCATCAAATACAGATCATACCAGAAGAGCATGAACTCATCTGTCACCATCAACTGACGAGACAACAAGTTTAGAGAAGGACGCAGTGAAGCTTCTGTACAGACTCCTATGCGTTCCTCCGCGTTCCTCTCCATCACCAGGATGGTGAACGCGGAGTGCCTACGTGCGCTCGCCTGCATACATGAGGCTGATGATGTCAGGCCTCTCAACGTCATCATTCCACGTTACTCAATCTGGATATTTCCGACATAAGAGTCTGCTGATGAAGTCCACTAAATGGACAAGTCTGCTGACATCCTGTATAACATGTCCGAGTGCCAATGCGGAGCAACAACTCAACACACTCAGTGGAAATACAATCCGGTTCCCCTTACATCAATCTTGACAGTGTTCCGTCATTATAGTTAGGCTCCATCTGTGATCAGTCAGACATCTTTTAATTAACTGAGTTGTTTAGACTGGAAGAAAAAAAAATAGAAAAGCAAGTGCAGTCCATTTACCATTTAGGATTTAAACCCACTTGTCCGTCTTTACATCTTTACAGAGTTGAATTCTAACTTGTAGATTTATCGGTTTATAATATTTTTCGATTGTGTTTTAACGTGTTTTTACAGTGTTTGTAGTTGTGATGTTTAGCGTTCGACTGTGATGTAGTTCATGTATAGCCTAACAATAGCTTTTTGCTTCTGGCAATTTCATTTCCGCTTCAAAACACGCAAACATTGTGTTCATCTGTGAATATTATCATGCTAAACAAAACGTGTAAGTCTCATAAATTTATGTTAATTAGAGAGCTTATCTTTGGCAATAATCGCTCATCCTATTCAGTTGTAGAATCTAATATTCATTCTGTGGGTCTGCGTCTTTTTGCTTTGCAGAAAAGCCTTATTTTGGCAGTCTTCCTGGGCATTTTTCAACACTATTGCCCAATATAAAACATTTGTTAGAAAGTTATTTAAAAAATAACACACATGAAATAAGTTACATTATTTTGAAGTAATTAAAATATAAACATTACTTATTACATCTAAACTGGGTAACTAGTTATCTGTAACCAATTATTATTACAAAGTAACCTTGCCAACACTGATGCGGCATCTGTTGCTCAAACTGATTTCCCAGCTCAGATGACCGAATGGCTGAATAACATTATCTCCCTATTATTAGAGGGAAAGGTGGACAAATTATTTCTCTGACATTTTTGAGAGCGTCATGTCTTCCTGTTACCTGCCAAATACGTCTCTCTGACAAATGTCTTTCTGCATCACTTTAGTGTCTTGTTCTTGCTCACTGTTACAGAGGCTGTTAAAATGTGTTTATACTGGCTCCCATTCTGGTTAAGGATTTGACGCAAACCTTCAATCACAAACAATAGTCTGCTCCATTTTGTTGGGGTCCCTTTGGAATCCTTTCAGGGAATTAACTGATGAAGGCAGGGAGACCCGACATTATGTGCAGCTTCACGGCTGTTGAGTGACGTGGCAAATGGTACAGAAACAGTTGAAATGTTGAGCTGAATTTAGCAAGTGGAGGACTTGGTCAGTTTAGTAAGTTAATATATTCTGATCAAAGAAGTAATTAAGTGTTGGAATAACAGATTTTTGACCACTTGGGGCTTATAGGCAGATTCCTGCTCTGGTGATCTTACTGTTAAAGAGAAATCCATTTTTACAAAATATTGAATTTCCCTTGGGTTAATGATGGCGGTGCCTCTGAATTTGTCATGTGTTCCACTGAACACAATTTGCTTTGTAGGTGGTGGTGAGGTTGTCAGGGGTGCTTTGTTGTGTCCCTGTTTCTGTAGTTGTGACACTTACCAATTGGTTGGGGCATGGGCACAGTGGATGGTGAAACTGGTAGGGACCTCAAATCACTTGAGAAGCTTATAGAAGACAACAGTTTACCAAACAGCAACTTCAGAGAAATGAATGTTAGTTTAGTATCTTGGCAGACAGGTTCAGTTATTATCGAACTGAGTACATTGCTAAAAACATGTTGTTTTTATTCTGTTTTACCATCTCTCTCTCTCTCTCTCTCTCTCTCTCTCTCTCTCTCTCTCCTTTACACACAAACACACACACAATGCAGAATAACATCCAAGTGCCTTCCATCTGCATATCAGGGATGAGAAATGATCCCTGTGTGGTAGCTTTAGAGAGAGAGAGGGAGACAGAGAGAGAGAGAGAGAGAGAGAGAGAGAGAGTGTATGAGAGAGAAAGTGAGTGTATGTATGTGTGGAATGTAAGGGTCTTATTTTAGTATAGGGTGGTGATATGTGGGGCTCCTGGCAGAATGCTACATCGGTCACACTGGGTTCATGGAAGATGTGGATGCTGTGGCTGGGCCTGTGGGAGGGGGGTTTTAGGGAGTTGATCAAACTTCTTTGATTTAGTCAGTACCATTATGAAATATCCTGTCACTGACTAACGGCTGTCACAAATGAGTGCAGTGAAGAAGTACGCCTGCACTATACAACATCTGTTTTAATATACAGTCTATAAACTGGACATATATAACATAATTATGAAAAGTAAACTAATCGTATATGTAAATAGTGCATTATGCAGGCTATATAATACCTATCATATCAGGAAAGGTCAGGAAAACACATATTGTAAAGAGGCACACCAATGACATAAGACAGACAACCCTGCTTTATATACAGAATGTCATAAATACAGTGTAGTGTGCATGGTGTATCTATCATTAAAGAAAAGCAAAGAAAAACTGCTGTTATAAGTAAAATCATTCCATATATATAATGATATGTATCATTACACACCTTTACAGAATGTGCCCAAAGGGAGGCAAAGATGAGGGGATTGTGCTCTGTGACTGATAGATGGAGAGAGGCATGACAAGTATGCCATAATTTTGTTCCCAGGCTGATTTATTAAATAAGAAATGTTATAAGTTATTATATTCAAAAATCTTAATTTTATATCAACAACGGTAACATAATATGGTATTGAAGGACTACAGTGGAGAAAATAAAATGTATTAACTTAAACTAGAAATACTACCATGCTACTTTATGCCTATGTGCACCAGTCATATTGCACTTAAAGTTTACATTCATGTCTGTGAAAACATGGAAGCTTCACAGACATCTTCCCCCAGCAGCACAGAGATCTCTAAAATCACCAGTTTCAAGATTAGTGTCATCAATCCCCCTCTTTTCCTGAGATATGATGTTAAGTAATGAAAAGCTCTTAAATATACACATACAAGAAATATGTAGTACAATGTGTGAATGCATTGTATGAGAGACACTGTGAGGAGCAACAGCAGAGATAAAGGCTGTGGAGGAAATGAAAGGACGTTTCTGCATGTGGGCTTTCTGGCTGTGAGGGAAATCCTGATGTAATTATGCTTAGTCATTATGATTATGCTTTTAGAATAATGACTTCATGTATTTTATCTAAGTGAAGTCAGATGCACACAGCTGTTAGAATAAAGCAAAGCGCCCCTAAGAGGTGGAGATGAGACTGCCTGTTTACAGTCAACACTGTAATGCTGGTGCTGACTCTGAGCAATTAGCAATAAATATGCCTATTTTACAGGACAATTGTCTCTGATTGCCAACTCTTGTGTTTTATGACAATAAAATCAGACCTTTTTCAGTCTTTTCCGCAACTTGGCTGAGGAGCTTAATCTGTCTTGACAATCACCCCCCACAGATACCATGTTCCCATATTTACACCCCTCTCTGGAGGTAACACACCACACTCACTCTCCTACACAACATAAAGACACCGCTACACATCGCATACACTCTGCTACACACAGTCTTGAAATAGAAGTGCTCATACAGTGAATAACAAATGCTCCCACAAACCTAAGCCTCAAAACCTAACAAGTCCAGTTGGTTGTTTTAAGTCATTTCTTCTAGCATTATTCTGCAGTATCTGGATGGCCAAAAAGTTGTTCTGCACCAGTGAATGTATTAACCATACACACATGATTACAACCTATTCCTTACATAAGCATATTGACCTCCCAATTTAAAATTATATTAAGTGTGAAGTGCTCTATGACTATGGTATAAAATAATTCTCAAAATCAAGATGAACATTTTCAGGACATATGAAAGCAATGTGAGCATATGAGTGACACATATGTGTGACATAATAAGTTAAAGGATAGGCTTGTGTTTTTTATCAGTTTATAGACACTGACCTCAACATAACAGTCGGAGAGTATCATGGGAGGGGCAGTGGTGGACGATGGACCTCCTGGAGTGAAGGCACCAGACGGGGGTTGGGGTTGGGCAGTGTTGGCTGGCTGCTTCGTCATCACTGGCTTCTCTTACGCTTTCCCCAAAGCTGTCAGCGTCTTCTTCAAGGAGCTGATCCGAGAGTTTGATGTTGGCTACAGTGACACTGCCTGGATCTCATCAATACTGCTCGCCATGCTGTATGGCACAGGTAGACAATGTGATAGAGATTAAATGTTGGTATACACATGTGTATACTGTGTACTCATGGATTGCTTGTGTTTTCTCAGGCCCTCTGTGCAGTGTGTTGGTGAACAGGTTTGGCTGTCGGCCGGTGATGATGGTTGGAGGACTCTTTGCTTCTCTTGGAATGATTCTGGCCTCTTTTGCCACCAGTATCATACACATCTACCTCTGCATCGGAGTTATTACAGGTATCACAACATACATGCACACATAGCAAAAACACAAACAAGAACTTTCGTATTTACATGCATCCATAGCCATTTTGTAAAGTCTGATCCTGATAGCTACTTTTCTCTTTAGAACTCATTTGTCTCAAAGATGTCAGAGCAGAACTACTGTGTTTGTTATGTGTCTTTTCCCCCCTGTAACTATTTTGTCAGTCACTGTGTCAGTTCATCTAAGTCTTTGGTCCATAGCAGCATATCCTGACAGCTGCCCTCTAAAACTGCAATTCAGATATGCATTGGATATTCTTGCATCACAGAGGACAGATGTGGATATTTGCAGTGACTGCTGACCTTTCCTTTAGTGCCACCATGTGGGCAAAATTATTGACTCACAAGAAATATCCAAAGTGATGGTTAGATTGAGATGTGACTTCACAGTGCAAATTCCTGCTCCTCAGGGAATGAGCCTGAGCCTGCAGAGGTTTCAGTGCCACCTCCATGTAGATGGTCATGGACTTTCCTGAGCAAATTATGTCATCAAGTTAGAAAATGTGTTTGATTTTGAGGAAAATAAGATTTATTCTCCAGCTTTTAGGATGAACAATCCAGCAGCACTCCTGATAAAACTGAGAGGAGTAACATTTTCCAAGTGGTCCTTTTTAGACACAGAATTTGCAATACAGCAGTCACTCTGTACTTTTCCATATAGAACTGTAGTCTTTTTCTGGGGCTGGGTATTTGACCTCAATACTTTTTTGGTACAGACCATAGACTGTATATAAAGATGGACGACAACCCCCCACTTCCCCCCTCTATGCTTAGGTGAGGTTTGAGGATGATGAGGTCATTAAGAGTCTGCTGATGGTGCCGAAAGTCAGGAAAAAGACTGTTGGTGAGTGAGCCTTTTCTTTCCGAGCACCAACACTTTGGAACAGTCTTCCTCTGGACATAAGACAGGCATGCTCTCTGGATGTTTTTAAAACGAAGCTGAAGACCCACTTTTTTATTTGCTATATGTCCTGATTTGTTCTTACTGTGTTAATGTTTTTATAGTTTTAGATTTATGTTTTATTGATTGATTTTATTAGCTGTACAGCACTTTGACTGAAAGCACTTTATAAATAAAGTTATTATTATTATTATTATTAAGAGTCTGATTCTGTGCAGTAGCGACATTTGCCCTGGGGGAGTTCCTGCCAAAACGCACATCCAACCAATCACAAGCAGCCCCATTGAATGTGAGCGCATGGGTTGGCTCTCACAGTTGTCAGTCATGGTGGAAACTCCTCTTTTTGTACAATTTAATAAGTCATTAAAACAGAACTTATAAAAAAAAAAGAAACACTGGAACAAGCATCAGGCTGATGAGAACTACCTTCAGTGACAGAAACCATTTGTAGGAAAATGTTGTTCTGGATGTTCTGTTAATGTAGGTCATTTAATTAACATTTAAAGCGAATATTGTAGATTAGACATCCTGTATAGGCTTTATGACCTAAACTGCAGTCAGAAACCAGGGGTCAATCCTAACTGAAAAAGTTACACTTTGTGGGAGCTGTTATGTTTGTCCATCTTTATATACAGTCTTTGATACAGACTGAAACAGATATTAAAGATTACTCTCTATAATATATTCTTTTTACGTAACAGAGGTGGAATCACATAAAAATAACCAAAAGTGATGATGAGATGATACAGTTAATTATTTCTGTAACATTGCCTGTCTCTCTCCTCAGGTCTGGGCCTGGCATTGAACTTCCAGCCATCTCTGATAATGCTGAATCGCTACTTCAGTGAGAAACGTCCTCTGGCCAATGGCTTGGCAGCAGCAGGTAGCCCTGTGGCACTGTGCTGTCTCTCCCCACTGGGGCAGATTCTCCAGTACCAGTACGGCTGGAGGGGTGGGTTCCTCATACTGGGAGGCATACTTCTCAACTGCTGTGCCTGTGGTTCCCTTATGAGGCCCCTGTTGCCCACCAAGAAGCCCCAAGAGCTGGAGGGTCCCTTAGCTGCTGAGGAGAAGAAGCCACAGCCAAAGAGGAAACTGCTGGATTTCAGCGTATTCAAGGACAGGGGTTTTCTCATCTACACCCTAGCAGCATCTGTTATGGTGCTGGGCTTGTTCGTGCCCCCTGTGTTTGTGGTCAGCTATGCTAAAAACCTTGGCTATGAAGACACTAAGTCTGCATTGCTGCTCACCATCTTGGGATTTGTTGATATGTTTGCTCGGCCAGCGTCAGGCCTCATAGCAGGTATGAAGTGGGTACGGCCCAGGTGTGTCTACCTGTTCAGCTTTGCCATGATCTTCAACGGGTGCACCGACATAATAGGATCACAGGTAACAATGCAGCATTATTGTCTACCACAAGAATAATGGAGAGGAACACATGTGCATGACGATTTGTAGTTACTTCAGAAATTTATGAAATAAACATGTCTGTAACCATCAAACAGGCCCATGAACAAGACCTAACTGGCTCCTACTGGGAGACAACAGGAAAAAAGTAGCAAAAAATGGAAGTTAAAAATTAAGAGTTTCTGTCATCTGATGAATATCACAATCAGACTGGTAAAAAGTAAATGATTGATGTTCTGTTAATGTAGGTCATTTCATTAATATTGAAAGCGAATATTGTAAATTAGACATGTATAGTTTGGCTCTGCCACTGTACGGCTGTAGTTTTGGTATCTCATGATCAACAAGGCTTGTTGTCTACAAAACAGTTGTAATGTTCAGAAATGTCCTGTTTCTCTCTTTGCAGGCCAAAGATTATGCAGGTCTGGTGGTCTTCTGTATCTTCTTTGGCATGTCATATGGCATGGTGGGAGCGCTTCAGTTCGAGGTCCTCATGGCTATCGTAGGGACAGAGAAGTTCTCCAGTGCCATTGGCCTGGTGCTGCTGATGGAAGCTATTGCTGTACTGGTGGGACCTCCTGGAGCAGGTCAGAGCAAGGAAAGAATGAATGTGAATGTGTGAGACTTGCAATATTTAAGGCTTATCATTTTCATCTTTTGCCAATTTTGATCAAAACATAAGCAGATTTTTTAAAAGTAGTTTAAAATTCATTCTCACCTGGACTTTATGTTCCAGAGGATCCAAACCTTATTGTGGTTACTAAAAGGTTTTTGGAGGGGTGGGACTGGGGGAGGGGGGGTGCATTTTATGATAATGATTGACATTAAGACACACTGTGGCTCATGGTCACAGTCAAAGGGACACTTGGTAGATATTTCAGTCAGCTTTGTCTCAAAACAATGTGGGTAGTGCATGTAGATGAACTGTGGTAAATTTCTCTCCATCTAACCAGTGCCTGGGGGGCTGTTGCTTGAACTACAGGCTGTACCTCCCCCTTTTTCGTCTTGCCCACAAACCCTGTCACTACCAAAGTGGACAAAAAGAGTGTAAAGCTGATCCAGAGATACACCTGCCCCTCTATCTGTCTCTCAAACTCAGACCATCAAACAAACAACAAGTGAAGCGGCCAGGATGAGAATCCGCACCTCCAAATCTGAGGCCATGGTTCTCAGCCAGGTAAAGGGTTGAGTGCCCTCTCCAGATCGGGGAGGAGATCCTGCCCCAAGTGGAGGAGTTCAAGTACCTCAGGGTCTTGTTCACAAGTGCAGAGTCTGCAGTAATGCGGACTCTGCACCGATCTATCGTAGTGAAAAGGGAGCTAAGCCAAAAGGCAAGCTCTCGATTTACCAGTCGATCTTCGTTCCTACCCTCACCTATGGTCACGAGCTTTGGGTAGTGACCGAAAGAACAAGATTGCGGGTACAAGCGGCTGAAATGAGCTTCCTCCGTAGGGTGGCTGGGCTCTCCCTTAGAGATAGGGTGAGAAGCTCGGTCATCCGGGAGGAGCTTGGAGCAGAGCCGCTGCTCCTTCGCGTTGAGAAGAGCCAGATGAGGTGGCTCGGGCATCTAATTAGGATGCCTCCCAGACGCCTCCCTGGTGAAGTGTACCCGTACGAGACCCCGCTCTCCAGGACACACTGGAGAGACTACGTCTCTCAGCTGGCTGGGGAACGCCTCAGGATCCCCCGGGAAGAGCTGGACAAAGTGGCCAGGGAGAGGGAAATCTGGGCTTCCCTGCTTGGGCTGCTGCCCCCGCGACCCGACCCTGGAAAAGCAGAAGAAAATGGATGGATGGATGTATGCGTTTTAGTTCACTATTTAACTATAGCATGAGATCCACCTAAACAAGTGCACTGCCAATCACAAATTTTAATATGATTTGACACTGATTTGGTATTATTTAGATAGTTTCACCTCACGTTAAAGAGTCTTAATAAGCATACATTTGTATACCTTTTTTCAAATTAAAACAAAAATACATTCTATTTTTTCTTTTGCTAACAAAACATAGTTATCATAAAGAGTCTAATAATATGAAATAATATCCCATAGTGAGAAGTCTATACCTGGAATTAAAAATGTCACTGACTTTTTTGTTCCAGTTACATGGCTTTGGGTTCTGGCAGCTAAACTGGCTTGAGTAAGCATGCCCAAATTTCACAAGTTTGAGGTCCAGAAAACATCCACTGTTTAGTCAGTGTGTTTAGTCTGGCAGATGGAGGATACCACATTTAGCAACCAGCTATCACAGTAAATCTAATCAACTAAAACAAGTCAGCTTTGGACTCTGAGGTCCAACTGAAATGAAACTGCCTATTATTTGTGGCATCATTACACTGCTTTGTAAAGGGAAATAATGACACTCCCAAAATGATAAATATGTGTTAGTGTGGTGCATGTCATAACAGGAGACTTGCCTTTATGTATCCATCCGTTAGAAAGGAGATTTCTCAGTGTTCAGTCCCGCAAACCACTTGGACTACAATGACAAAGTCTCTAAAGAGCCATAAGCTCTTTAAGTATGGGGTCCAGCCTGTTGAGAACCAGTCTTGCTAAATTTTTCATCCTGTCCACCAGGTCGCCTCTTGGATGCCACCCATCAGTACATGTACGTCTTTCTGTTGGCGGGCTGTGAGGTCACACTGTCAGCCTTTATCATCGCCGTAGGTAACTTCCTCTGCATTAGTAGGAAAAAAGATCCAGAGGCTGAGATGGAGCTGGCTGTCCCTGCCTCAGAGAAAGAGGGGCTGAATGGCATCGTGAAAGGTGAACAAGATCATGAAGACAAAGAGGAATCAATGGAGAATGGAAATGTCAGTGATTCGAAAGCAGGGGAGGAGGCAATGATGGTGACAGAGATGGGGGAAAAGGATGAAGAAGAGAACACGTCATTATGAAGAATAAGACTGAAGAGAAAAGACAACCATGCACCAAGAGGACATAAAATGTACCAAGGATGATCTGTGGAAAAAAGACAGAGCGAGCAGCCACACTAATGAAAGGGCGTAATCAAAGTAAGAAAGAAGATAGGGCTGATATTCCTCTTTCTCCAGGACTCAAGCTTTTTCACTTTTTTATCTCCTCAGTGATTTCAAATAAGCTGATTAAAAAAATACCAATCAATGTCCACTTATGGACATTTTCTCGGCCTTTCAACCACATCTCACAGCTTTTTTCTTTATGTAGGGTTAAGTGCCAAGTCCTTGTAAGATAAAGAATATCAGGACTTCGGCTTGATGTTCTCACGGTGCCCTTAAGTACGGGAGTCTCCCTGTGATGCTACTGGTGGTCCCCATTCAACAGACATCACCCCCTTTATATATACCAACACCTGTTATCACATGACAGAAGCTCCATTTCCTAATAAAGACTGTGAGATGCTGTTTAAAGGTCTGAAAGTGGAGCCAGTAAGTGGATCTTGTGCTAAGAATATCTTGCCTCACTACTAGCAAGACTGTGTTAAAGTATTTCTTAACGTTTTATGTAAAAACAGGATGAGACGTTACATTTAAAAAAAGCTGTAAAAATACATTATTCCATGT